>NC_064619.1:495134162-495437193 GCF_023898315.1 Schistocerca nitens | reverse complement strand
ATGAACTGCTCTCTCCTCTCTCTCTCTCTCTCTCTCTCTCTCTCTATATATATATATATATATATATATATATATATATATATATATATCTTTCATTTGCTAACTATCCCTATCAGTAGTTAGTGCCTTCCATAGTTTGAATCTTTTATTTAGCTGGCAGTAGTGGCGCTTTCTGTATTGCAGTAGTGGGAGTAACCAAGATTTTTGTGAGGTAAGTGATTTGTGAAAAGTACAGGTTAATGTTAGTCAGGGCTATTCTCTTGTAGAGATTATTGAAAGTCAGATTGCGTTGCGCTAAAAATATTGTGCGTCAGTTTAAGCACAGTAGTGTACAACTATTGAAAGGGGACGTTTCAACACTGACGGCGGCGGTGCACAAATGCTGCGCAGCTAGCGCCATTCGACGGCCAACACCGCGGTTCCTGGTGTGTCCGCTGTGCCGTGCGTGTGATCATTGCTTGTACAGCCCTCTCGCAGTGTCCGGAGCAAGTATGGTGGGTCTGACACACCGGTGTCAATGTGTTCTTTTTTTCCATTTCCAGGAGTGTACTTGGTATTTTTTGACCTGTAGGAAGTATCCAACCAATCAGCGGCTCTATGCTACAGGGCTGGCCGACTCTCCCTTCTGCACTGTTTTTCATAGTATCGACGATCATCATCACCGATTCAGCTGTGTAGCCGTTGCGGATGTCTGGTTGTTGGGGCGACAAATGGTCGCTTGTTTTCTACGAGTGCCGCCGAATGTTATTGACCCTGAGTCTTTTCCTTACCCAGTGGTGGAATATTCTCATGCAAAGAAGACTCGGGCGTATCTTTGGTTAAGGGCTGGAGTTTGGCTTATCTATATGGAGATGCTCCTCCCTCGCCCCTTGATTTTTGCCAATACTTGCAGCCTGCAGAGGCGGAGGTTGCAAGCAGTTCCCGTTATTGCGCGTATTTTAGCAATTATCTTAATAGCGCTTTTACCGCGCCTCTACTTAGTTGGCGTGTTCCCGGATTGGCAGGTGCCCGCCCGATTCGGATGGAAAATGACGCACTTACACCTTGAACTCGGCTCGCCTGCCATCTTGTATCACCTTGCGGGATTTCCAAGGTTCCGGATGTATGGACTAGTTTTAATTTGTTTTTCTCTGCTCATATGTGCACAAAAATGAAATAAATAAATAAGTAACATTAATAAGAGTAGTGTGAGGGTGCAACACGACTGCAGGTATGGTGAGGCATTGTAGCCCTGTTCACCTTGTCTCCTCTAACCAGTAGCTGACTGTGGCTCTAACAAACCGAAAATACAAAAATAAATAAATCAATAATTTAAAATAAAAAAAGGATAAAGTCGGTAAAACAAAGTGAAAAAAGCGGTAGCGTATTTTCCTAAAGTACAGCGGGCGCGGGTTCGATTCCCGACCGGGAGACGCAAGTCGCCCAAAGTGACGTCAACTGCAATAAGACTTGCAACACGGCGGTCGAACTTCCTCGGATAGGATCCTCCCGACCAACAACGCCACATGATCATTTTGTAAGCAGACTAATGGATGGTAGTTGGACGAAGAGATACGACAATACCAACACGAAGTGCTATAGAAAAATAGGTAGATTATAAAATACGATGCATCTACAAGATGGGGTACACTTGATGGCCGTGTAAAATGTAAGAGTCTATATGAGCTGTTTATTGAGCAGTTGATGGGAAATGACTCTTGGTTATCATGATGTAGACGACATTCTCATAAATATTAGATGTTCACCAATTCACTTATTTTAGTAATTCAGATGTGAGTGAACAGTCATCGAATTGGTTTTACACAATAGAAATTTCGTTTTATCCAGAAACTGGTAATTACTCCCAGCTAGAGGACCACCACTACAGAGAAACGGAAGCAGAAACTTATTGACGAAGAAGAGCAGCTCAGTTCTGCAGATTGCATTGAAAGTGTTGACCCATCCTACAAAAAGGAGCAGAAGCATAAAAAATGTACAATATACACTGACAGGCCGGAAAAGCTTCATTTTCCTAAGTGCGGAAATTTATCAGAGAGTGTTGCGGAATATGCTTGTGTCTAACGCTGTGCGATGCGAGCCGCAGGACGCTGCGTGAAACGTTTTGCTAGACGCAGAGCGGTGCGCGTCAGGACGTAAAAAAATGAAAGTGGTGTTTTTTATAATTTGAGAAATGTACATGATACAGGAATAATAGAAATACTTTCTGACACTTTTTTAAATTCAAAGAAAATTATGTGCTACTGAAACGGAAAACGTCTTTTGCACTACTCAACATTTATCACGCCATAACTGCTACTAGGATGTGTCGCACAACAACGTAATATTTGGCTTCAGACGCACATGCTGATAACGCACGAAAACTTTGTGCGCAATAGTGTCAGTAGCAGTGAAAGTAATAAATTAAAATGTCACGTATGAGGCGGAATTTTTACCACACCGACATCCGAAATGTAATAAGCGACAAACCCTTCCCCTTGACACTTTTCGAGGGGAGTGAAAGTGGGCAAAAGTATCAGAAGCTTTTGATTTTATTTTTACATTCAGCGGATGCTACAGTTTCCCCTAGACGAGAGCAGTGTTGTGTGGTTCATCGGTACGACACGGGTTCCAGAGCGCTACGACGAACATTTTGCTATTACAGGCGCGGTGCAGTGCGGCGCGACGTTAATAGCGGAGACACTGAATGCAAAACATGCAGCATAGTTCTCTATCTAGAAACCCGTTGATTCTGGCACTCTGAAAGTACATGGAACTCTTGAAGAGGGGTAAGACTGTGTGGGTTGGGTTGTTTTGGGGGAGGAGACCAGACAGCCAGGTCATCGGTCTCATCGGATTAGGGAAGGATGGGGAAGGAAGTCGGCCGTGTCCTTTGAAAGGAACCATCCCGGCATATGCCTGGAACGATTTAGGTAAATCACGAAAAACCTAAGTCAGGATGGCAGGACGCGGGTAAGACTGTATGTTATTGGGGAGAATACTAAAAAGCGCAGAGCGGACAGACAAATGTTCTAACATCGTGAAGAAGAACGAACGTACATCATTTTAGTAACAAAACAGTTACTCGACGATGCAGAGGAATGCTAGTTCCGGCTGGCTTATAGCGCAGAAGGATCAAAAATTAATGAACTGCCCAAGGACAACATGATACTCTTGGTAACGTCGGCGGTTCCGCGAAAGTTGTGTGGTTCACTGTGGTGAGCGGATTCACTGACTACTTCAACGGGCTGAATTTTAATCATCGTTCACAATAACAACATTCAACTCGTTACATCTGTGGTTGAAAGCTCAGAACAAATATATTTACTCATGTATTACACCGGTCATAGTCAAAGACATTTCTGCTTACATGTTTCATTCAGTTTTCTTCCGATTTCTGTCCATATTGACTCCTTTTGCATTTGGTTACTCAGCTCGGCGCCTGCCATGTTCCACAAAATATGCTGTTTGGATATCAACTCGATAAGCTACTCATCCTCTGAGGCGGAGAGGTAGTCTGCCGACATATCTGGTGAATGTTTCACTAATTAGGCAGGAAGAATTACTTGCTCTCTTTCTGCACAGCGCGCGAAACAAACACTGCATCTGTCATCTACTAGTCACTGAAACCTCACCCACTCCTCCAACCAAGCAAATCGCTGCGACTTGCGGGACACACTCCTCTCCAAGCACGCAACCGTTCCTGAAGGTAGATTTATTTATTTATTTCATTAACAGTACGGTGTAACCCAATGCTTTTTTAAATAATATGAAGAACATAATATAAAATTTCTCTAAGGTTACAGCGAACTGAGTGCAGGTAGAGCCCGCAGCGGCACTGCGTTGCCCTCGTCCTAGAAAAACGGTGTGTCACGCACTGTGCGAGTCAGGAGCGCGGTCTCGCACGCGTTTTACGCAGCACGTTGCGGGAAATTCCCGCAGTTAGAAAAACGTAGTTTAAGGTAAGTGTGTAAGCGGGCAGAGAGGAATTGGGAATCATTCTAGCGAGAATACGAACCGCAAATTGGGTGATTCACTAACGTAAGCGACTTCGTCAAGAGGTGGATTGTTTTAGCTCAGCGTCTCGGAACGAACATCTCGATAAGAACGAAGTTGTCAGCTGTTCGCGTCCTACTGTCGTGAGCACCTACAGAAAGTGGCTGAAAGACTGTGAACCCACTAGTAGGCGACTAGTTGTCGAAATTCCACGCCTCATAACAAAAAGTATATTTCGGAGTCTCTTTAAAGCAATTGTAGGTGGCGAAATACGCAGAATGTGTCAACAGAATACGTGGACCGTTCGGTAAGTAACGCAACACATGTTTCCTCGGCCAATTTCGGTTGAAAATCACGGAGTTTTTCCTAAGACACGCCGTCAGACTCTATCGTTTCGTGAAGACAAGTGGCGGCACTGAACGTAGCCTTCAAAATGGTGTCTGTATCGCTGGTGCGTTCCAAGCAGAGAGCTCTCACTGAGTTTCCTTTGGTGGAAAGCCAGAGTGTGGCACATATTCGCAGGCTCATGAAGAATGTAAACGGAAACCTGGCAGTGAACAAAAGCCCAGTGAATCGTTGGACGAAGCGTTTGTTATCGTCGCAACAAGGTCGCGCAAATCTGTCCGATCTCCTGCAATGTTGGAACGTGCAGACTCTCTCGTTCGAGGTGCGCAACGGATAACAAACACCTTCCTTCTCAACTGGACAGCACTTTTGGTACGCTGACACACTAGTCCTCCAACTGGGGTATTCAGCTGTGCGTGTCCGCTGGGATCTCGCTGTATAACGGAAGACCATACACTACGTGATCAAAAGTATCCGGACACCCACAAAAACATACGTTTTTCATATTAGGTGCATTTTACTGCCACCTACTGCCAGGTACTCCACATGAGCGACCTCAGTAGTCATTAGACATCGTCAGAGAGCAGAATGTGGCGCTCAGCGAAACTTACAGACTTCGAACGTGGTCAGGTGATTGGGTGTCACTTGTGTCATACATTTGTACGAGAGATTTCCACACTCCTAAACTTCCGTAGGTCCACTATTTCGGATGTGATAGTGAAGTGGAAACGTGGACACGAACAGCACAAAAGCATACAGGCCGACATCGTCTGTTGAGTGACAGAGACCGCCGACAATTGAAGAGGTCGTAAAGTCTAATAGGCAGACATCACACAGGAATTCCAAACTGCATCAGCATCCACTGCAAGTACTATGACAGTTAGGCGGGAGGTGAGAAAACTTGGATTCCATGGTCGAATGGCTGCTCATATGCCATACATCACATCGGTAAATGCAAACGACGCCTCGCTTGGTATACGGAGCGTAAACACTGGACGATTGAACAGTGGTAAATCGTTGTGTGGAGTGACGAATCACAGTACACAATGTGGCGATCCGATGGCAGGGTGTGGGTGTGGCGAATGCCGGATGAACGTCATCTGCCAGCGTTTGTAGTGCCAAAAGTAAAATTCGGAGGCGGTGGTGTTAGGGTGTGGTCGTATTTTTCATGGAAAGGGCTTACATCCCCTGTTGTTTCACGTGGCACTATCACAGCACAGGCCTACATTGATGTTTTAAGCACCTTCTTGCTTCCCACTGTTGAAGAGCAATTCGGAAATAGCGATTGCATCTTTCAGCAGGATCGAGCACCTGTTCATAATGCACGGCCTGTGGCGGAGTGGTTACACGACAATAACATCCCTGTAATGGACTGGCCTGCACAGAGTCCTGACCAGAATCCTATAGAACACCTTTGTGATGCTTTGGAGCGGCGACTTGGTGCCAGGCCTCACCGATCGACATCGATAGCTCTCCTCAGTGCAGTACTCAGTGAAGAATGTGCTGCCGTTCACCAAGAAACCTTCCAGGTATTGATTGAACGTACGTCTGCGACAGTGAAAGCTCTCATCAAGGATAATGGTGCTCCAATACCGTATTGAATTCCAGCATTACCGATGAGGGCACCACGAACTTGTAAGTCATTTTCAGCGAGGTGTCCGGTTAATTTTGATCACATAGTGTATATAGCAGTGACGGACGATCTGTGTGGACCTTGCGCATTACGAGTCTGATTGTGAAAATTTTTTGTCGAACATCGTCACAGGGCTGAATCAAGGGTTCATGGCTTGGAACAGGGAACGACACGGCAATCCATGGAGTGGAGCCACAGCACCTCCCCTCCGAAGACTAAGTTCAAAGCCGCGCCCTCAGCAGGTAAAGTCATGGCGACGGTCTTCTGGGACTTTGAAGATCTTCTTCTGGTTGATGTCCTCCATCATGGCGCAACGATCAACTCGGAAGTGTATTGTGCTGCCCTCAGGAAACAGAACCACTTCAGTGTGTTCTTCGTCACAGGCTACAGCCCGAATCTTGCAGCTTCTAACTTACGTCTGTTTGGCCAAAAAATTGATGCCATACTTGGGAAGCTGTACGTAGATAATGTCGAGGTTATTGACGCAGGAAGACGCTGGCTCATGCTTGGACCAGTACAGTGGTACGATATGGGCATACAGGTCTTGCAAAAAAGATACAGTTTTGTAGCCGGAAGAGTGGGGACTAATGTGATGTATCGGAATCCTGAACAAAATCAGCCTGTTTTCAGAAAAAAGTGTGTTGCACTACTTATTGAACGCACATCGTACACTGCTGCTACAGTACTGGCAGAAGTGTTTCGGAGAACACTGCTAAGCGCACATTATTGGACAGGGGGCTCCTAAGGACACTACGATGATAGCATCGTTCAACTTTGTGTTTGTGGGGCGGCTGGTAGAATTTATGTTGTTGTTTAAATGTAGAATGTAATGTAGAAAATATGCATTTCCCGGCCGATTAATAGTATGTGGGGCGGTGGGTGGAATTAATTGTTATTAAATGTTTCTATTATTTATTTAATGCTGTGGTTTGCCGTTCTCAATACTGGCTCTCTAACTACAATATTGGCAAGTGATTAGCAAAACGTGAAGCCTGTAATTAGAATTCCTAGTGCCCACTTTATCTGAGAAATACACATAGCTACAGCTTATAGCTCTGAGGAATTAGGAGATTGTCTGGTATTCATAATCAAAAACGATTCTGTCTAAAATGTTCACTATATTCTGAAAGTCACAGACCAAAAAGGAATCCACACAATCCAACTACCAGAGCAGTTCAGAGTCTAATGCGCTGATGCAACTATAACTGTCCAAATTAAATGTTTAAGTAAATGCTCGCCATAATTTGATGATAAGGTTCATCAAACGCCACGCTAAATAATGGTAGAATGTCTGTCCCGCGATGGCACGTGAAAATACGACATACGCAAACTGAAGATAGATAATTAAAGTCATCCCAGAATTAACACTTCACTCGAAAACGATCTCTTGGTTACGCATATCCCGAGTAACTTATTACGGCATCCGAGGCTCTTCATAGCAATGATACCGGTGCGACGCGACTCCCGGCACAGATGGTGTGCTAATCAGCGTCTGGAGAGAACTGGGGCCTTAATTCCTCATGCAGCGTTCTTATATATAAATCCGCGGTGCGGACGGCTAAGGGAACGCCTGATCAAATCGGCTCTCCCGACTAGCCGCTGGGCTAGTAATGCACCACTTTAAGTTATTGAATAAATCATTGCTTCCTTTGCTGATGGCCGATGAAGCTCTCAATTTAAATGTACAATCAGCACACAGGTAAGTAATCTTAATAAAAGTCTGACGTGGCTAAGTCAAATATTTTGGGCGAGAGAATTAATTTAATTACACTACACACAGTAGACGAGCTCTGAACTTGCCCTTTGGAGATACGCTATCGCTATAGTTTTACTCTTATAGTTATTCAATTGAAACTTCTCACATCTTTATGATTATAGCGGATCTCCCTTCTACTTAAATTCAAACATCCTAGCTTTATTTACTCGCCTACTTAATCTATCTTGCTTCCTTAATTTTTAAGACAAAAACTAGAAAATCATGAATTTCAACTAAAATTTTAATTTGTGAGATCCAAAATACTGTTTCTACTAAATTATTATGAAAAAGGAATCTAAATATAATTTTTTAAGTTTCTAGCTCTTTTCTGTTGCGCCAATGATGTTTACAGAAAAACGTCCAAATTTCGAAAATGGTTAAAGTTATTGAACTGATATTCAACACATATTGATTTAGTATTACTCCTGACATGCTAGAAACGTTTCAGGTAATTTACTTGATTTTTAAAGTATTGCGCAACATTTATGACGTCAGAGCTAGTTACAGCGGACTAGACTGGCACACTATGGAAAGACTGATGTGAATTTTATACGACGTGAGTAGGCTGCTTCCCTACAACTTGTTACAAGCCCAGAATCATCCTACAGTGGTTTCGAAGCATGACAATAAACTCGCATTAACGTCTTGGGTACCAAATGCGTCTAATTTGTTCCCGATGGAACATTCCTCCGACACTGTCGTGTAACAACGGCCATCGTGTACGGGAATCGCGTGAACCGTGTTTAGATGCACCCCTGGAAACCAATAAATAACTTGTTGAATCCGTGCCACATGCAATCGCTGCCGTGTTGCGTTCCAAACCTGGACCAACACTTCATTAAAGTGATTATAGTGTTTTGGCTCATCAGCTTGCCACAGTCAACGAAATCTAAGATCCTGTTTTTTCTACTAATATGCTACTTATGAATTATGTTGGAACTATTTATCGCAGTCGTCTCTTAAATTATTATTTCTTTCTAACTGTAAGTATACAGAATGAACCAGAATTCCATTTCATTTCGGAGGTCGTTCAGGTATATTTGCTGAGCATTTTGATGTAAGAGAGCCATCTCTCCTTTATCCTTTATCCGAATGGTATTAAAAATATCTGCAAGTGACAACGGTATACACTGCGTGTCTTGGTTGGGTATACTTTTTACATCCACTCGTGGTACTTGCTATTTACAACAGTAAGGACAACTTTACTTCTCAACTTCAAGACTGCATCCAGCACCACTCGGTTCTTTTCACATTTTTTTCGTCTGTGTTAGTTATTCGTTAACAGTGATACGCAGCAGAGCGGATATGTTTACTGATGGAAAGTTTGCCGAAATGTACCTCGTGTATTGGTTCACTGAACGCATCGATGGCAGTTCCATACTTCTGTTTCAAGGTTCTTGCAAAACTGTGTATTTTGTACTGTCGTATTACGGAAGTTTTCACTGTCGTAAGGGGTTTTCCCACAAATAATCATTAAACTGTGACGAGACAGCGAATACCATGGGGCTCTGACGCCACAATACTCAGAAAATACGCCTGAACAACATCAGCAATTTTGTCTGTGGCGTTCTCGTTTGCCCTACACATTTATCAGTTGTTGGTGCCTTCAGAATGTGGTCCAGGGTACCTTCACAGCTTACAGAATGAAGGTAGATTCATAAGTGCAGTGCTAGTTTTATCATAAATGTAGCCACCCTTATAAGTGAACATGTTGTGTCACACACAAACAACTCTAGATGTTCATCTGAGAGAACAAAAACGTTCCGAATATGGCACTGGAGTTTTTATGAATATTATTGCAAACTGTTTAAAGTTCATTGCGATAGCATTTTCACTTGTCTATGTGCCGCTTTACCAATGACTTGTTACGTAGAAGATGCCGAGATGTAGCTATTTCGTTGGGCAATGGAAATAACGGAGGAAATTTGGGCTTAATGATATTTGCACTGTTTCCGATACCTGGCGAGAACTTATGCCGGCTGTTTTTAGTGTCGCGGGCAGCTCTAGTGACGACCAACCACCGCAATCCGAACTTATTTTATTTCATTTTCTTGGAACGTTTCTGCACATGACATTTGCATACATCACCAATTTATGTTATATTGCAATAGGAGCCTTGCTAGATGTGTTACGGACTGTTGAAAACATTTTATTATTATAAATTAGTAATCAATCATAAATATAACAAAGAAGTAGCAGCATTTCATAATGACAAGAATTTACAGGCATAAACAATGAAAGAGTTCTAAATACCGGAGGGCTATTAGGACCGCTATGCTTCAACGACACTTCTTGTCTACGTCCTACACGTTGATCTCACCCTTACATCTACATCTACAACTGCCTCTGCACATGCTGTAATTATTCTAGTAACGCTATCCGATTGCCAAAGCAAACCAGCGATCATCCGTGCTGTCCTTCGTAGCATACGTTCTATATACATTACTTCTCCTGTTGGAGGGGGGTAGGGGTGGGGGGGAGTCCCACACACAACAGCAATATTCTAGAATGGATCACAGGAATGTTTTGTATGCGCTCTCCTTTACAGACTGAACGCATTTTCGTAGTTTTCTGCCCTGCATATTCGAAAATGGAGCTCATAATTTCCTTGCAGTTCTCTTGGGTCTGTTACTGCAGCCCGCTTTGCTTAGGATATTTTGATACAAGCTCTCGGGCCTTGCCTCCACCCTGCCCCCAACTCCATTGCCCCCCCTCCCCCACCCCCCCACCCCCCGCCACGGGCAGTAGACCTACTTTACCGGGTCTGTGCGTTTTCACTCAATGCCTCAGGCCTCTGCCACTCAGAATACTTCAGGCATCCAGCTTACTTCTGACACAAACCACGAATCTGAGCTTTGAAATAACACTTCAGCGTAAGAGCAACGACATTGTACAGCCTGTCTACTTCCAATGCTCGCCTTTTGCGAAAACTTTTGTGATGCAGTAATGTATACCGCTATACATTGCTACTATTTTAGTTCATTGGATTTTCTTTCACTGCAGGATATTTTGTGGATCTTCTCGCACGCTGGCCGATGTGGCCGAGCGGTTCTAGGCGCATGTCTGGAACCGCACGCCCACTACGGTCGCAAGTTCGAATCCTGTGTCGGGCATGGATGTGTGTGATGTCCTTAGGTTAGTTAGGTTTAAGTAGTTCTAAGTTCTAGGGGACTGATGACCTCAGATGTTAAGTCCCATAGTGCTCAGAGCCATCTGAACCATCTTCTCGCACTTCCACTGCTCCTAACTTTTTTCTTTTCCTGTTTCCCGAGAGTCTGTCCTTATTAACTACGGCTTAAGCTCCTCCAAATAAATACATTTGTGGTGTCACCGCCAGACACCACACTTGCTAGGTGGTAGCCTTTAAATCGGCCGCGGTCCGGTAGTATACGTCGGACCCGCGTGTCGCCACTGTCAGTGATTGCAGACCGAGCGCCGCCACACGACAGGTCTAGAGAGACTTCCTAGCACTCGCCCCAGTTGTACAGCAGACTTTGCTAGCGATGCTAGACTGACAAATACGCTCTCATTTGCCGAGACGATAGTTAGCATAGCCTTCAGCTACGTCATTTGCTACGACCTAGCAAGGCGCCATTACCAGTTTATATTGAGATTGTTATTAGAGTACCGTCAAGAGCGATGTACACCAATTATGGATTAAAGTTAAGTATTCAAGCCACTACGTTCTTTATTTATTAGACTCAACTCCTTTAATTGTTCCAGACCTCACGCCAGTCTGCGTGAGCTTAAACGCGTGTATTTCGGCCTCCTCTAGCAACACGGTGTTGGCTCTTCTGCCAACACTAAAACATTCTTAATTTATTCCTTGCTTCTGTTTCAAAGTGGCTGTTTGTTATTAGGTTCTGAAAGCTTGTTTTGACAATTCGATTCTTGTGTTAACATTCTGTTATTGCACTTCCCAAGTACCAAAATACATTTCTTTGTATTACTATTGTACTTCCTATCTTAATGCTTGCGCATACTTGTCTGAGTCACGTATCACCATTATTTCAGTCTTGTTTGTTTTTATTTTTAGTTTCTGCTTGTCCAAGGCATCATAAATCAGAAATGTACTTCATGTCCTCTACAAAATATGCTAAAGCTACTATGTCATTAGGATATCGAACATAACCTGTACGTTTACCATTAATTTTGATCCCTTTGGTGTTGCTTTTCATTGTTTCTATTGCAATTTTTATGAACAGATTAAATATTTATTGAAGTTGTGTTATTGATGAGACTGTACGTCTCGTCGGCTGTCTCTTCTTATTCTGGCCCTTATGTTGATGCCATCGGTAACTGTTTCTGTGCTCTGGTCTTTGTATGGCCTGAGAATCATTTAAATCTTCACTCTACTTCAGTTTTCTTCAGTATCCAAACATTATCTTTCAGTCCACTCCACCGAAACCCTTCTCTGGGTTGATGAATGAGGCGTAAGTTTTTCTGTTCATCACAGTTCCTCTTTCTAAAATCATTAATGGTGCAATTATAGTTTCCACGTTTTTTTCGCTACTAAAATTTGAAAAAAAAGGAATTAGTGTGAAAGGAAAAAGAAAATCTGAATTAATTCGATACCCACTACGACATGACAAGTTCACAAATAACAGAAGAAAATATTCTGGGAGGAGAATCAAGTCAATAAGGAGACCCAGAAGATCAGTATTACAAAACGTTGTCAGTGGAATCAACTACGGTAACAATAAACAAATGATAAAGGTGGCGAGGGACAGAGAAGGATGGTTGCATCAACAAAACGTTATCTTTAATTTATGATGAAGATGACAGTGTCTATTACTCTGTAACACAATTTCAAATCTCATTACATGAAAAGTTATTTGTTTGCTACATTACTTCTACATTTCATTGTTGTCGCTGATAATAATACATGAGCACAACTACGCTGTTCCACAGGCTGTTTCCGCAATGGTGATAAAAACTTCCAGGAATGAAGGGAGAAGTTAAATACAAAATGGAGACCCTGGACCAGATACAACTGAGTAAGTATTTACGTAGCCAAAAGTATGAATGGTGGGCTCCATGTGGTTCCCAAGTCGTGTAGCGACCGTAAACCATAAAATTAGCAAAAATACAGCAACCAGTCGCAAAATCATGTTTTATTTACTCACTTTTGCAAATCGATTTTAACTGATTAACAGCCATCATCGGTGCTTTCAACCAATATGTGCCCTGAGTAGTAATACATATATTGGTTGAAGGCACCGATGATGGCTGTTAATCAGTTGAAATCGATTTGCAAAAGTGAATAAATAAAACATGATTTTGTGATTGGTTGCTGCATATTTGGTAATTTTATAGCCAAAAGTGTTGAGAGGCAACTATACCACTGGAGTACGATTATCAGGAAAACGTTTCTTGTACAATGTAATACACTGATCTATGCATGGCCTCTAGTCATTAGCCGCCGGTGGCACCACTCAAATTATTCGTCATGTGGGTTACAGCGAGCTCAGCCCATAGAGTGCTGATCACTTGAATCTTTGCAACCCCGGAACTACGTGGCCAAACCAGCAGAGAGCGTCAACAGCACTCCAGCCAGGTCACCTGGCGGCATACATGGCGTCGGTAGAGATCGTTGGCAAACCACATCTATTCATGCATCCACCCTGTCACATGCAAAAATAGGGCCACACACATCTATCTACAACGCAAGTATTTAGGCCAGTGCACAAGCTCTGGAAAAGTGTTTTATTGCAGCAGACTACGGACTGGGACATCGACTTCTGGTCAGCACGTCATTTCCTCAGCTGATTCTCTAAGTAATCAATGATGTGTCGTTGAGAGTTGGCATCATTGTACTGTTGTCCTTATAGCAGATTATATAATGTAAGATAGAAAGTTTCTATCCTTGTAGGACTTAGATATTTAATTATTGTTTGGTCTCAATAGCATTTCATCGATGCACACCAGAAGAGTTGTTAAGTTGTTGACTGAAGCTTGGAATTCGGCTTTGGTTTTAAACGTCAAGAGAGAAATTTGAGTTCCCCTTTTTAACCTAAAGTTATTAGGAATTGAAGACTCTGCTCATTAAATAGAATGTGACTACAGAAACTTAATCCACTGTTTTTAACGTTGAACTCTTAAACCTTTAAGATCGTGGTCACTGAACTGTGTGTAGTCCTTTCAAGTGTCATGGAACTTCTTTATTTACTTTGTGATTCTGGAAGTCTAAGTGGCTCCGTTATTAGCGAACCTTCATTTAATTTGTTTTCACTTATTGGACTAGCATCTATTTTGTTACACTTATTGAAGAATCATTTCTTCTTTTGTTTCATTGTGGACAATATTTTAATATTTTTGAGGAAACTGTGTTCAATATACTATTGCATCGGCAACGCCTTTATAAGAAAAGTATCTGGCGCAGTTATTACATCGGTTACTGCTGCTACAATGGCAGGTTAACAAGGTTTAAGTGAGTTTGAAAGTAGTGTTATCGTCGGCGCACGAGCGGTGGTACACAGCATCTCTGAGGTAGCGATGAAGTTGACATTTTCCCGCACGGCCATTTCACGAGTGTACCCTGAATATGAGGAATCCGGTAAAACATCAAATCTCCGACATCGCTGTGGCCGGAAAAAGATCCTGCAAGAAAGGGACCAACGGCGACTGAGGACAATCGTTCAGTGTGACAGAAGTGCAACCTTTCCGCAAATTGATGCAGATGTCAGTGCTGGGACATCAAAAGTGTCAGCGTGCGAACCATTCAACGAGACGTCACCAATATCGGCTTTCGGAGCCGAAGTCCCACTCATGTATCGTTAATTAGTGCACGACACAAAGCTTTACGTCTCACCTGGGCCTGTCAACACCGACATTGGACTGTTGATGACTGGAAACATGTTGCCTGGTCGGACGAGTCTCGTTTCAGATTGTATCGAGCGGATGGAGGTGTACGGGTATTGAGACAACCTCATGAATCCAAAGACCCTGCATACCAGCAGGGGACTGTTAAAGCTGGTGGAGGTTCAGTAGTGGTGTGGGGTGTGTCCAATTGGAGTGATATGGGGCCCATGATACGTCTAGATATGACTCTGAAAGGTGACACATATGTAAGCATCCTGTCTGATCACCTGCATCCATTCATGTCCGTTGTGCATTCCGACGAACTTGGGCAATTCCTGCAGGACACTGTGACACCCCACAGGTCCAGAATTGCTACATAGTGGCTCCAGGAACACTCTTATGAAATTAAAAACACTTCCGCTGGCCACAAAATTCTCCAGACGTGAACATTATTGAGGATATCTGGGATGCCTTGCAACGTGCTGTTCAGAAGGGCTCTCCACCCCCTCATACTCTTGCGGGATTCATGGTGTCAGTTCCCTCCAGCACTACTTCAGACATTAGTCGAGTCCATGCCACGTCGTGTTGCGGTACTTCTGCGTGCTCGCGGGGGCCCTACACGATATTAGGCCGGTGTACCAGTTTCTTTGGCTCTTCAGTGAATGATGTACGTAGTTATAGGGCAGGCAAACCCAACCAACACTTAAGCGAAGAACATGAGCGGTGCGGACAGGAAACAGTTACCCGCACGCCAGAGATTTGGACGATACCGAACTTGACCTTTGTTTACGAGTGAATTCCACCATGATGGAAAGCCAGCTCACTTCACACGTTGTGCTCGTGATGACACCCATTACAAGTTGAAAGGTGGACATCAAGAGGGAATCCTTTTGCTCGCAGCAATGCTCTCTACCACTGCCACTAGTCTAACAACGCCAATATAGATGAAATAGGTACAATAGATCCTTGTGGGACGATGGAATGCCCTGGAAAAAGCTTTGGGAGGCCATTTTGAAAAACTCTTGTGAATGTAGTACCTTGTGCGAGCTGTACAAATAAAGAAAATTATTGTAAGAGCTGTGTAAATTGAATTTTTTGAATTTTATCATCGTCAGCAGACCAATAACAATTCTGAAAAATTCTCTTTTTTAATATTATAGCTGTCGAATCAGTCGCTTCCTTCCAAGTTGTTCCTTTCTTATACTGATGCAGTTGCTCTTCTTCCATTATGCGTGCGAGAGCTCATTTTCATCGTGGAAACCTAGTGCAATATTTGCACCCTCGACATTTATTTCCACAAAACGTGCTCGGGCTGTATTTATAATTCATAAACTAAGAAATTTTCCCATCAGAAATACCTTTCTCATTGAACACTCTAGGTATTTGTCTCATTCGGGTGTTTTTTGACTGTCATCGAGCTCCTCATAGGCGCTATGTCTAGTACGTGTATCCAGTTTGACACACTGCCGGCCAACACGCAGCACTGATTTTACAAAAAAACTTAGGGTGACTGATTATTAAATGTGCTTTTATTTCTAGAAATGCGATTTGTGTTTTTAATATAAATGCACTAACATTCCATATCTACTGAATAAATTTACAGGGAAAATATGATGAGCATTCTCATCTCCTTAAGTTCATAATTGCAAGCAGTCGCGGAAAGCGTGAAAGTGTAGCTTCTGCCTCCTCTGCAGACTGGTCGACAGCAAAAAGATTGAGACAGCGCTTTCTGCTGTTTGCTCCTCAAAGAGAGAAAATTGCCGCTACGAAGTGGAATGACCCAGTATGAATCTCTCTTATTAGTGAGTGATCGGAAAAGTAGATGCTCAATAACCCATAAACATTTACACTGGGGAAGTATTGTGAATGCATAGTAATATCTGACACTGTAAACAGCACGCATGATAGGGACACTATGGCTATTAATTTCATTGTGGTAGAGGAACGTATGGCCCATTGCACATGTCATCTCTGGCCATGAGACTTGTTTTTACAATTCAGATAAACTGCTAACATAGGTTTACCCACTCAAGAATAATATGTATTTTAAGTAGTAAGGAGGCTCACATAATTGGAATATAGTTGCAACATGAAAGGTCTTCGGAGTCGCGTTTGTGTGAAGAATGTGAAAGACTCTAGTTATCAATAAAAGGGTGTTTTAAAATGATTTTACAGCTTTGAAATGCATACACATTTATTTATATGACTTACGGCTCGTGCTGTGGTGTCCATTTTTAGTGAATTACATGAAGTTTTTTACCTTATAGCTTGATAGTTTGAATGTGATTTCCATTGGTTATGTGGCATTAATGTCATAGCATAAGTGAGACAAGAAAAATAATTAAAAGGATGTCAGGTCTGGTCAACACAGTGGCCCCGCCATCTGCACATCTCGACCAATCAATTTAACTCAAAAGTGGTTGTTCAGAGAATCTCAGACGTCGACAAGGTTGAGTGGTGCGCCATCTTGCATGGAGTCTACGCTGGTTCTTTGTCAGTTAGCGGGATTTCAAAGTTTTCCAACACAGCTACCCAAAGTACGAGTTTGTTTACTTTCGAAAAAAACGCCTAAACTTTGCTCTCACTGAATGCACAAAAAAGAAATTTTAACTTGAGGGATATCAGCGACATCTTCCAAGGTTTGTCGTGGATTTCAGTATCTCAAATCCTATAGATGTGTTCATGAGCTTTACAATTAGGTCAAAAGTGGGTTCATCAATTAAGGTAACGTTTTCAATGAATATCGACTCGATATAAGATTTCCCCACAAAAGTCCTAACGTAAAATGCTATCATCGTCTTTTAGTTTTTTGCACCAGTGTTAATTTTTACGTTTTGAGATGCAAATATCTTGTTATCACACATATACGACGCCGAGCCCATAAGAAGCACGCCGGGTTTGTTTTGTAGCCCTGTTAACAAAGCCTTGTCTTACTTGCTATGCGACATCGTCAGACATACGCAGACGACTTGAAGACTTTTTGTGTGTTACCGAGCTCTGAGTTCAACAAAACACGTATGCAACTTATAAATTGTATGGATGTTGGGAGAAATTTTTCCTTGATTGGTAAGCACAATTATGTTCCACTGCTGTCGCAGACTTTGGTTCTTGAAACCAAACCACGCAGCAAGCATGCTCGGGAACAGTGACGGCAGGCTACGTTGATACAACTATCGATAGCCCTTGCGGTGGTGTGATTCGGTACTTATGTACTCCGTGTATCTAAATTTGCTCTATTTTTCAACAAAATTATGCCACGAATGGGTTTGAAAGTCGTATGAATAAGTCTGTAAGAACTTTCCAATTTGTAAAGTCCTTAAAAAAAACACGTGTATTTCGTTGCTGCCACATCGTGGGCGTCCGGCGCATGGTCCAGCCTGTAGTCCTGCAGCCGCTAGACGTTTCATGCTGCGGAGTGTCGAAGTTCTACCGCCAGTGATTCTAGAACCAAGTCGCTCTGCTAATAACGCATTCGTGACACCAGTCGTCGTTGATTATCGCTGATGGTTACAGATGTTGGACGAGACACGGTGCTGCAAATTTCTAGCGAGTTAACTGCTGGGCGACAGGAGCTGGTGAGCAGTCATTCGATCCACAGCCGTCTCCCCTATACAGGGTACAGAAGCGTCGCCTGACATGTGTTGCGTTTCACAGGGCATGGGCGAGGGAACAACGCTATAGGACTGCGAAGTCGCCGAATGACGGCTCTTGTCGACACACGCCGATAGCAGGTACGAGTAATTCACAAACCGGTGAAGGTGCATCCCCCCCGTGCCGACAGAACATCGTTTATGTTCTCGGTGGAGGTATTTTAGTGGAAGAACTTCACTTGGGATGAAATGAGGTCCTACCCGTATCCCATCGTACTTCATCGGCAACTTTAGATAAACACACTGTTGTATCAAGACGACCTGATCGTTTGCTCACTGACATCCTTCCTTCTCTGACACAATGGACTTTCCTATTGTTGTGTCGGCTACTGTGAGAGTCAGCACAGACACAAACAAGGAAGGAGAGTAATTGTGATGGCCGGTAGCAGGAATCCAAAATGGTCTATACTGATTAATAGAACACTTACTTTCTAAAAAGAAAAGAAACATCTAAAGTGCGCGTCATTTACGACACCGGCCGAGTTTAGGTTCGTTCTGTGCATCTGACGTCACAGAACACAGTCAGCCAATGAACAGAGAACGACGTTGCCAGAGCTCGACTGCAGTGCAGAGCACGGACAAGTGTCTTCAGTTTTAGAAACGTTCAGTCATAAATAAAGCCATTGAACAAAAGCAATGTCTTGATAGCAGAATTTCATTTATAGAAAGTTTGGAAAAAAGCGTCCTTTATACGAATTGCATCATATTCTAGTAATTAATTAAACCAAACAAGCAATAAGCCTCCTAATTCAGGCGATAGCAAGGAAAGGTGTATGTATCATTCTCACTAACCGCTTTTTCGCAATAAAGAAGAGCGGTTTCCTATTGTACTTCGACGAGAAGTGAGTAATTCATACTCATACCAACAGTGTTTGTCGGTATTTTGCGTCATATTTTAAAATCCTCCAGGAAGTCTAGTGCATGCCGAGCTCCGTTAGCGTAATGGTTAAAGTGTTTGGCTGATAAACGAAAGATTCTGAGCAGCCGGCACGGTAGCTCAGCATGTTCGGTGAGAGGGTAACATGCCCTCTGTGATAAAAAAACTGATTTAACAGATCAACAACGAACCTAAATGGATGTCTTACGACGTCCGCTCCGAGCAGATACAAGTAACTAAAGCGAACAAAATGAAAACTCAGAAAAAAAGTCTTGTTCGGTGCTTAATATTTTCTTTATTTAAAAACAATATCGAAGTGTCTTACTTCATGAATTTTATTCGTTTGAATGTAATTTTTTGAAATTTCTAGTGGCAACTAAAATCCACCATACGGAAAGTATACACTATGGACTTTTACCTCTGCAAACTCTTCAAAATTTCGTGCAATGGTTTACTACATTTAATGGTGCACAATAACTGCCTTGAATATCGAAACAAAATTAAGTCATTTATGGGGGGGAAGTTATCAGTCAAGAATATGTGTAAAAATCAAATTTTTGGACCAAATAGTTTTTGTTAAATCGAATGATAAGTGTGTCACAGCAGTCAGAACACCATGTGTCTGCACTGGCGAGCAGTGCAGTGCTGACAAATTCGCGCACAGCGCGGAATGCGGGGAGCACGTCTCTGTTGCAGCGAAAGAGTTAATGCGGCCGTGGTGGCTTTAATTCATAAACTGCGTGCTCACCCCTAAACGTAAGTTTGCTTGGCGTGTACAACTGGCAACGCAGCAATCTCCCGCATCTGGGCGGGCATGAGCGAACCCCAAGATAAAACTATAGTTATGAGGTGACTTGCCTCCTACATGCATTTACTTTACACACTTTACTACTCGTAGAACTCAGGGTAAGTATCGTCTTCCTATTACTCACTACTGATGCTGTCGATGTCTGCGACCCATCTGGGGCCGACCAGCGGTAGGCGGCTGGTTAAGTCAGCGTTGATAGGGGCCGCTGTCTTCCTGGTGGTGTGGCGCTGCCCGCTCTTTCCACCGGCGCCCGGGTCAGCACCTTCTTCATGCAGTTTCACGGCGTGGCACTGGTCGGTGTGTAGGATTAAAGACGAGGGCCGGTGTGCCAGGCAGCCTGCATGTGGTTTTTAGGCGGTTTTCCACATCCAACTAGGTGAATACCGGGCTGTCCCCATGTCCCGCATCAGTTACACGGCTCGCAGACATTTGAAAACGTTCGCACTATATCATGGCGTACACTAATTCTGTCCCGGAGGGTACAGGGTGGCGACAAGAAGGGCGCCTGCCCATCCTCCGACACTAATATCGCCAAATCCATAGTAAGAAGGCCGACCTGCGTCGAAGTGGGACGCAGGCCCCACACTCTTTAACAGCGAGGGTACCTTCACAGTGTTCTTCACACCTATCCAGAGCGGCTTTCTCCAAGCCCCCGTCTTCTGCTGTCACCAAGGAGTAAAATGTGAAACGTCCCCTTTGAACAATTATACATGACTGTGCTTAAACTGACACACAATATTTTTAGCGCAACGCAATCTGACTTTCAAAAATTCCTACAAAAGAATGGCCCTGACTAACATTAACCTATACGTTTCACAAATCACTTACCTCACAAAAATCTTCGTTACTCGAACTACTGCAACACAGCGAGCGCCACTACTGCCAGCTAAATAAAACATTCTAACTACTGAAGGCACTAACTACTGACAGGCACAGTTAGCAAAAGAAAGATTTTGATAGAGAACAAACAGTGTTCAAAAGTTATAATATATAAAGCAGTTCATGACATCCATTCTTACAAATGTACTGTTTCTGATGGACACACGTCCAGATCATCCGCTTTCAAAAATCCGCCATCTCACTTCCCCACATCCACCACTGCGGTCGGCTCACCTCCAACTGCGCAACGCTACGTGCTGTTAACATCCAGCTGCCCAACACTACAATGGCAGACAACAATGCAAACTAGCCACAGACTGCACACAGCACAGCCAGTGATTTTCATACAGAGCGCTACGTGGCGTTACCAATAAGAAAACCGAAAGAGCCTACTTACAAATGGTCTGATGATGATCCTATAAGAGATAGATACTGGTCACCGAATAAAGTGAATAACTTATTTGCATTCGGCACTGCTTTCATTGAAGTAATTGTATTATACTTTTATCGATCGCTGTTTCTTCCACAGAAAATGGTCCAAAAATTCTGCATACAAATGCTCTTTGGTACGTTGACTGCTGTTCACTTTGCCTTCGGCATATAGCAGCCTAGACAGCACGTTGTAACCAACAGCGTCTGAAACCGTAAAACTTAGCGGTCATCCTCTTTGTCACTGAGCAATGTTGGCTGCGAGATGGCGATCATCACAGCAGTGCCCAACACGTTCATAGCCATCCCTCCTGAACTGCTTCAAGCGAGACTTGTCCGGAAGTAATGGGGTTTACCCCTGGGCATGCCGGGGCAGGTATTTGCTAACATTTGGTAGAGTAAGGCGTTTGAGGCTTCTGGGTTACAGAAGCCGACACAAAGATAATTTTGCCCACAGTCGACACAGATAGGTTCACTACCCAGTGTTCAACCAGCACTGTACACACCGATTCGTGGTCGGTTACCCTCCAGCACTTACCTCTAGGCAACTCTGAGAGTGGAGATGTAGTTTAGGAGTACAGTGAACTCTAATTTTAAATCTCTATTCTAATATTAAGTTGTTACGTTCCTCCCTGTTCATATTGTTATTCTAAAAAAAAAAAAAAAAAAAAAAACAGTGAAGAATCCAGGCACTACCGTAACAGACTGGTCCCTGAAACTTCAGTAAAATTACAAATAGCAAGATTTAATCTCAACGTAAAAGCAAGGCGTACACGTTGCTTGAACAAAGTGAAAAAAAATGATCCGCTACTGAAGCTGTTTGCTGAATGAGGGAAGAGCTCACCAAGTGCGGCTCACTGCTGCCTAATTATTTCGTGTCGATTTTCCCGCATGTGGTCGCTACAAGAGATCCGGGTTGCTAGGCTGCCGCAAACAGAGAGGGAGGAGGGGAGTGGGGGTGGTAGGCGCCAATGGTGGCTGATTGGTTGTTTACACGCAACTAGTTCGGTAATTGGCGTCAGTCTCACGGAACACAATAAAATCCAACAGGACGATTTCGTCTAATTATCTTTGCAGCGGGGGGTTAACCTCTTCAGTCAGTAGCAAACAACATGCAGGACAGAGCGGGCCCACGTTTCTAGGTCTGGCGGTAGCTACCCCTTCAAAGGCTAACATTTTTACTTACACCTGCCGACAGGTGTTTCAGGATTACTTGCAAAGTCTTCATTGCCGTTACAACATTGCTGTGATACGAACGAAGGCCATAGGCGCACGTTATTGCCCGATGCTTCATGTTCGCGCGATTCGCGGCCGCACTACAAGCTTTTTTTTTTTTTTTTTTTTTTCATGGTGCAGTATTCTGTCTCTGAAGTGCTCCCAAGTTAAACCTGTGTAGTTATAGGTCAGTGCTCGTTTTATATTTGGTTCTAGGAATGTTTTTTTCTTGCTCGTAGAGGCTGCCCTAGGTTAAGAGTACCTTATTCTGTACTACGTTCAGAAAATATCTCTTTATTTTCAAAATCCTAAATATGTTATGTACAAGTTTTGCGATGGCGTGGACTACGACTCTACTTCAGGCAGCCACTGATTTGAATGGATCCTGGAGAAAGGTGGTAGCAGTCAGAGTTGACGAAGTGTGTGATTATTACACGCAGATATTATTAAAGTTGATTTATTATAACGGTTGAAAATGAAATGTGGATCTGATGATCAATGTTCATTACGGAGATTGATCATGAAGACATTAAACTTCCGATATGGACGTAGAAAATGTTGCTGTAAAATCGTTGCAGAAATAATCATTGCAGCCTCTGACAGAAATTACATCAACATTGAAGGTGGAAGTCTTCTAAAACCTACATGATATAATTATCTGATAGCTTCCTCCAGACAGCATACAACAGATTTCAATTGTAGAAGACCATCTTACTAAGCAATTGGATAAGGTTTCAGAGACATTAGGAACGAATGTTTTACCTAGTCGGCTTACTAGAATGAAGTCAGTGTTGCGCTTTCTTTGTAATGAGCTGTTCGGAACTTGATTCATTGTCATGTGATGACACTTCGTGGTGCTCCTTGTGCATCGTTACTTGTTTCGAAAAATTTTACTTCTTTTGAAATCGTAAAGTAGCAGTGCCAAGCTGCGTGCAGCTTAGTTTGGCCATTGTTAATTTAAACCATGTTCTGGTTAATTTAATTCAAAACTGTGGCTACTCGTTATTTTTTTTGAGAACAGAGTGGCTAACTGTTAGTGTTGCTACTTAAAATTTTAGATCTGAGCTGTTATTTTTATTGCTGTACACGCCGGTTGTTTTAAAGTTTCATTTGTTTTATAAATAATTTGTTAAGCTCGTACAAATCTCTGGACATTTGGGCAATCTATGTGTTTTATCACGTTTAACTGATGTTAATTATTTATCCATTTGTTGGTTGAAAGCCACATATAGTCCCGACCTCAGTTGGATTTTCTTTCAAAGGGCGGTTTATAGTATCTCAATGGTTTATTGAAATGTTTCCTGTCTGGTAATTGTTTTATGTTCCGTATGTTTTAGACAATCCTGACCACAGTGTTGTACGCTGTTGTGTAAAGTTGATCTCAGGTAGCCGGTGTTGACATTCAGTGTGGGTCTGTAGCACTTTCTCCCGCAATTAGAATAATATGTTGAATGAAACGTTGAAATGATTTAATTTCACGAATTTCCATTTTTAAAAAAATTGAAACTGTTTATGTAATAAATATTTGAATCCAAAATTCGTTTTCTGTGGATCGTCTGTTTAAGTAGAGTATAGTAATATAATCGAAGCACAGCGCAAGTTAATTCTGAAGCTTAAAGTAAACCGACGACGGCTCAGAAGGTGTAAAGCGTGTACTTTCCGTTGGTTGACTTGTTACTACAGTGCATGAAAAATGAGAAGAGGTTCGCGTTCTTGCAATGCGACTTTGTATTGTGCATTGTCATTTTTCAGATTTGTATCCTATGAAACCGAACTACGCTTTTTTTCATTCACAGTTAAGTAATCGTCTGCTGCAGTGCTTCTCAAGATGACGGTTATGTGTTTTCTGTAATGCACAAGAGCTGACGTGACAGGATCCGCTTGCCGGCAAACTCCATAGTCGCGCATTACATGGCAGTGGCGTATGTTCTGGCCGTTTTACATGCTGTCTTAACACAGTTCCTCCTGAAAGGAATTACTAGAAATCAATAGCCAGTCTGCAGATCGCGAGAACTGGCGTCTACAATGAACCTGTGAGATTCCACACATTCTTTTCATTTTACGAAGAATTGCCGGTTAAATTCTATGTTTATTATGTTTTCACTTATGCTTGGTTCCTTTGCTTGTTATAATTTAATATACTCCTTAATTACAGTAGTTTGTTTCATTTTAAATGACGAATATTTTCCTTTTATGTAAGACGCTTTTAATACTCTCAGTTGGAAATTACGTTATAGGTTCACACATAAATAATTTTCTAAACTGTTCTTCACGCACACGTAAGTCAAGCATGCTAGCGCGCCCTGTACGATCAGAACTGTTCCACGTTATGGATGGCAGAAACGGAAGCTGATTTTAAGTGAGCACGATAGGCGCTAGCTGGCGATCTGACGTGTTACATTCGTAACAACAGGCGCTAGATGACGGCTTCAGGTGTTACTTTCGTAACAACATACTGAACTTTTTAATACTTTTATAGCTTTTATCTTTTCTCTTCTGTAGTGGTCAATCCAAGGATTGGTTTGCAATAGCTAAAATGGCAGCTTGTCTCCATTCTGTGCGTCTTTCAGCTTTTCTCTTCATTTCTTTATAGGTGTTACATCCCACATCTTTCACGATTTGATCCATGTACCTCAGTCGTGGTCTTCCTCTTGGTGTTTTTCCCTTGACATATCCCTCTATGATTGTGTTCAGGAGTCCTTTATGTCTTAATAGATAGCCTGTAAATTGTATTCTTCTTTTAACAATGAAATTCCAGAAGCTTCTCTTCTCACCTGCTCTTTCCAGAACCACTTCGTTTGTGACCTTGTCGATACATTTTATTTTGAGCATGCGTCTATAGCACCACATTTCAAAAGAATTTAGCTTCTTGTCTTGCTCTGTCCCGAGAGTCCATGTTTCACACCCGTAGCATGCCACACTCCACACATATGATTTCAAAAATCTATTCCTAATTTATATTTAATAGAAATTTTGCATTTTTGCTTTTTTCTGACGTTTTCGTTTAGATTATCACTCATTAGATAAGAAACCGATTAACTGTCATAAATCGACTAAATGTAATTAAGACAATTCTGAATGCAGAAGTGTTTTTTTCTGAACAGAACTCATAATCCAGTTCGACAATATGAACTTTCTTCTTGTCAGTATTCTATCCCCTCCTGCCTTGTAATTTATCCAGTTTTAAAACTTTTCTCCTAAAACTCTCACCTTTCAATTACACATCTTCACTTCTTCCTTTCCAAGTTTTCCTATTCACTTGAATCCAGGTGGTTCTTAATTAATTTTCCTAAAATATTTGAAGACCTTCTTAGTGACTGTATTATCATCCTTGATGTAAATATGGCTAAAAATAATAATCTCCTCTTACTCATTGTTTCTAGTATGTTTCCTGTCCTCTGCTAAATTTCATCGTTAGACCTGCTTCTCAGTTTCAAAAATATTGCCTTTTGCTGAGGATCTAATGTTACCCATATAATTCTGGCTTCCATTTTTTCTACTCTGTCAAGCTTATAGCTTAATACTAGAAATTTACTGACATGCATGCATTCTGCTTTCGCTTCTGTGTTGCAGTTTTTTTAAAGTTATTTAGACAAACACTTCTTGTTGCAGGTAATTATACGCTTTTTCCATCACTGGAGCAAATTCAGGGCTCTCCTTTAGAGCAGACTTTTCATAACCACCTCCTTCAAAAGTCTCTCACGTGTATTTGAATTTTTTACCTTTTCTATTTTCTCAGTATCTGTTAAAAATTTTTTGAGCACTTTTCATATTTAATAATTTTTTTGTATGCTGCGATTCTGAAGACTGTCATGTTAGCTGATTCTTCTAAAAGAGTGATTTGATCTTTTGCGTCTGTCGGGCTTTCAGAAAGTATACCAACACCCTACAAATGGGAGGCTATCTATTGCAACACCTTTATTCTTTCTCCCTAAAGCGTGTGGAGATATTTTGGTTTCTTTCAATTTTTTATTCGAAATTCTCAGAATTATCTCCATGAAACAGTTGGAAAGATCGTATCTGTCAAAGTTCCTTGATCAGATCTGTCAGCTCTAAATCCAAATTCACCGATTACTTTTTCTACGGTGTCAACAGTCAAAAGCTTTTTTGAAGTCAATAATTTTTAAATTGATAATCTTTACCTCATCGTGAAGCCGTTTGAGCCCAATAGCCTAATAAACAGCGATAAGCATTAAGTCAATAAAATTAGGCAATGTCGGAAGCGGACGACATGAGAGGAGCCACATAATCTAAGTGTACCTTGGGCACAAGTAACCAAGATTACACACATGAAGATGTATACTGATTTACTGATACAACGATAACATCCGATGAAGTGAAAAAGCGTTCGGTCTCCCGCAACTGTAGCAGGCTATCGATCATCTGGGTGAGGACTATCCCGAAAAAATAAATGAGCTAAGCTCATATATTGTCACGGGAGTATTGGCGTGTAAAATCTTCTCGGTAATGCCGGATATCCTTGTTCTGAGCTTCCTGCGCATCTTCATCTAGTCGAGCAATCTGCAACGGAGGATTTCCAATTATGGGATATCTGTGCACCAAAACTTCGTGAACTGATGTCGGCATAGGACGCTGCCGTAGAATATTGTGACCTCGGTGATGTTGGCACCCGGATTTTAATAGTTCTGCAGTATTTCGAGAAAAAGAGTACTAGATCGTGAAATTATTATGTTGTAAAAAATATTTACCAATTTGCGAAAAAAAGTATGTCCCCAATTCCGAATAATTCCCCAAAAATTCTGCAGACAACCCTAATGATAGTTTTTGTGCAGATTATAGTTTGAGATAGCCGAAATAATGAAGGACCCATTTCTACCATGTTGCAGTGCGCAAGGTAGAAATATGACAGCCCACTAAAAAACGCAAACATGTGCATACAAATACAGTTGAACTCGTTAACTATACTGTTAGGGCAGAGAGGAAGAGAGAGCTATTTGCAATAGCGGAGCCACGCAGAGGAAGCTTTTTAGCCAATGATTTAGGATAATACCGGTAGTAATTTAGTTCTAAGTCGACATACGTCATTACAGCTAGTAAAATGTAGTAAACATATCTTCCCTAGTGTTTTCCATCTTGATTTAACCTGACAGCTAGGCAGAATCGCTGTCATATGTTAAACAGGCCACACATACAATATCTGAAAAATGCGTCGTTCTCCGAGTCATTGTTCGCCTTCAACTGCCACGGGATGCATCATATCGACTTGAGAGCGTAATAACACCGCAGCAGTGGGAAAATATGCACCAGTGACATTCCACACAAGATTTCGCGGGACCAAAGCTGGAACGCGCACCTTTTCTAGGGTGTCGTACCTCATGAAGTACCCTTAGAGGATTACTTTATCGTCCGTCCGTCTGTCTGTTCCACTGTTCAGAAAGCTTTTTCTCAGTCAAGGATACACCGAGCGAGGTGGTGCAGTGGTTAGACACTGGACTCGCATTCGGGAGGACGACGGTTCAATCCCGCGTCCGGCCATCCTGATTTAGGCAAATGCCGGGATGGTTCCTTTGAAAGGGCACGGCCGACTTCCTTCCCCGTCTTTCCCTAATCCGATGAGACCGATGACCTCGCTGTCTGGTCTCCTTCCCCAAAAACAACAACAACTCAGTCAAGGATAGACGTATCAAATTTAAATTTATGTCACTTATTACGTACGGTCTCTTGGCGATGTGCAAAAGTGAAGGTCCTAAGTCCATCCAATCAGAAGAGGCGGTCATTTCGGTCACACATTTTGAGACTCGCAAACTCACTCATCAAAAGGTACAGTGAACTTCTCATTGACTTAGAGTAATGAAATTTGCCAGGAAGCAAAGTTTCGCAGTACAACAAAAGGAAAAAAGAATTGAAAATTGTTAAACTGTGACTATATCATGCGAAACAAAAATCGTCATTTGTTGTCAGACTGTCTGACGGTTCGCTTGTTAGGCACCCTTTTTCTCAGGAACGGGTATACTTATCAAGCTGAAAGTTATGTCACGTACTAAGGTCTCTGGTCCATTAGCGTTATAACAGCCCGCATCTCGTGGTCGTGCGGTAGCGTTCTCGCTTCCCACGCCCGGGTTCCCGGGTTCGATTCCCGGCGGGGTTAGGGATTTTCTCTGCCTCGTGATGGCTGGGTGTTGTGTGCTGTCCTTAGGTTAGTTAGGTTTACGTAGTTCTAAGTTCTAGGGGACTGATGACCATAGATGTTAAGTCCCATAGTGCTCAGAGCCATCTGAACCGTTATAACAAAAGTCAGCTTATAAGTCAATGCAGTCATAAAGATACGGCCAATTATTTCACATATTATGATACTCGGGAACTCACTCATCAAAACATATACCATACTTCCCATTGGTCTATAATAATGAAATCTGACAAGTAGCAATGTTTCAGTGTACAAATAAAAGGAAATATAGAAGTAAAAGATTCTCTAAAGGATTGTAATTCCTAGGAGCGATATCTTGCGAGTATCAATGTCGATAACACGCAAAAATCGTCAATATCTTCGTTTCCCGGAATGGCTGAACTGTCTAAATACGTAATTAAATTCATGCGGAACACTGAGAACACGAGTCCTATTAGCAACTGCCCAATTTTTTTCTGTTCTTTCCGGGCTTTGATGCGAGTTGGCCCACTGTGTGGGGTACTGATTTGAAAAGGTCGGCCGTCTCCGGGCGACGACGGTCGTCGGTGGAATTCACCGACGAAAGTGGGTTAGAAATTGCAGCGCTTCATGTTCAGCCAGCGGACGTCTGACACTCGGAGACAGTTCTAGAATCATTCAAAGGGAGTCTACATTCTGTATCGCAGAAGTACCCGGATCATGCTATATTAGTTGGAGGCGACTTCAACCTACCTAGTATAGACTGGGATGTCTATGGATTTATTACAGACAAGCCGTCGTGTTAATTACTTTTGAACCCATTATCCGAAAACTGTCTTGAGCAGCTAAATCGACAACCAACGCGTAATGGAAATATTTTAGATCTGGTAGCCACGAACAGACCAGACCTCATCGACGGTGTCAGTGTTGAGACAGGGATTAATGATCCTGATGTTGTCATTACGACTATGGTTACGAAAGTTAAAAAGTCGGTCAAGAAGGCTAGGAGAGTATTCGTACTAGAAAGAGCAGATAAGCAGTTGTTAGCATCCCACTTAGTAAATGAATCGACTTCATTTACTTCCGGTACGATGGACGTGGAAGAATTATGGGGAAATTTTAAAGACATTGTAAATCACGCATTGGACAAGTATGTGCCGAAAAAGTGGGTTACGGACGGAAAAGACCCACCGTGGTTTAACAGCGCAATTCGGAGAATGCTCAGGAAGCAAAGTCAGTTGCACTAGCGGTACAAGAAAGATCGGGAGAATGCAAAAGTTAGTAGAGATTCGTGCTGTTGTAAAAAGAGCGATGCGCGAAGCATTCAACCACTACCACCGTCATACCTTAGCAAAAGATCTTGCTGAAAACCCAAGGAAGTTCTGGGCTTACGTAAAATCGGTAAGCGGGTCGAAGGCTTCCATCCAGTCACTCACTGATCAGTCTGGCCTGGCAACGGAAGACAGCAAAACGAAAGCTGAAATTTTAAATTTAGCATTTGAGAAATGTTTCACGCAGGAGGATCGTACAAACATACCGCCGTTTGAGTCTCGTACAGATTCCCGTATGAAGGACAAAGTGATAGACATCCCTGGGGTTGTGAAGCAGCTGAATGGGTTGAAAATAAATAAATCGCCAGGTCCTGATGGGATTCCAATTCGGTTTTACAGAGAGTACTCTACTGCATTGGCTCCTTACTTAGCTTGCATTCATCGCGAATCTCTTGCCCAACGTAAAGTCCCGAGCGACTGGAAGAAAACGCAGGTGACGCCTGTATATAAGAAGGGTAGAAGGACGGATCCTCAAAATTACAGACCAATATGCTCGAACATATTCTCAGTTTTAATATAATGAATTTCTTTGAGACAGAGAAGTTGCTGTCCATGCATCAGCACGGCTTTAGAAAGCATCGCTCCTGCGAAACGCAACTCGGCGTTTATTCATATGATATCTTGCGAACCATGGGTGAAGGGTATCAGACGGATGCCACATTCGTTGACTTCCGGGAAACGTTTGACTCGGTGCCCCACTGCAGACTCCTAACTAAGGTACGAGCATATGGGATTGGTTCCCAAATATGTGGGTGGCTCGAAGACTTCTTAAGTAATAGAACCCAGTACGGTGTCCTCGATGGTGAGTGTTCATAGGAGGTGAGGGTATCATCTGGAGTGCTCCAGGGAAGTGTGGTAGGTCCACTGTTGTTTTCTATCTATATAAATGATCTTTTGGATACGGTGGATAGCAATGTGCGGCTGTTTGCTGATGGTGCTGTAGTGTACGGGGAGGTGTCGTCTTTGAGTGACTGTAGGAGTATTCAAGATGACTTGGACAGGATTTGTGATTGGTGTAAAGAATGGCAGCTAACTCTAAATACAGATAAATGTAAATTAATGGAGATGAATAGGAAAAAGAATCCTGTAATGTTTGAATACTCCATAAGTAGTGTAGCGCTTGACACAGTCACGTCGATTAAATATTTGGGCGTAACATTGCAGAGCGATATGAGGTGGGACAAGTATGTAATGGCAGTTGTGGGGAAGGCGGATAGTCGTCTTCAGTTCATTGGTAGAATTTTGGGAAGATGTGGCTCATCTGTAAAGAAGACCACTTATAAAACACTAATACGACCTATTCTTGAGTATTGCTCGAGCGTTTGGGATCCCTATCAGGTCGGATTGAGGGAGGACGTAGAAGCAATTCAGAGGCGGGCTGCTAGATTTGTTACTGGTAGGTTTGATTATCACGCAAGTGTTGCGGAAATGCTTCAGGAACTCGGGTGGGAGTCTCTAGAGGAAAGGAGGCGTTCTTTTCGTGAATCGCTACTGAGGAAATTTAGAGAAGCAGCATTTGAGGCTGACTGCAGTACCATTTTACTGCCGCCAACTTACATTTCGCGGAAAGACCACAAAAATAAGGTAAGAGAGATTAGGGCTCGTACAGAGGCATATAGGCAGTCATTTTTCCCTGGTTCTGTTTGGGAGTGGAACAGGGAGAGAAGGTGCTAGTTGTGGTACGAGCTACCCTCCGCCATGCACCGTATGGTGGATTGCGGAGTATGTATGTAGATGTAGATGTAGACAGTGAGAAACTGACAACTGCAGAAAACCCGCTCCTTGGGCAGCAGCATTAACTAGCACTGCTGTGCGTTCGCCGGTGCTCTGCAGAGAATAGAGCGCGGCGCCGCAGACAGCGGCCGGTCAGGTCTGGAAGCAGCAGTCGGGCGGGGCGTCCAGAGCCGCGCCGTCAACACTCCAGCTGCCAAGTGGCGGCGCGGCGCGGCGCGGAGACACATCGATCTCGTCGCTGTGCCTCGACGCGCTTTGGAGCGGCAAGCGGCCAGCCAACTCGACACCTCCAGCAACACCGTAGATGGCGCACAGGCCAGCGCGGTTTGTGTGCAGTTCCACGAAGTGTTCTTGTTGATGTTGGGGATATCGACGCAACACAACACTGTCTTTAGCACATGGCATCCGTTACTACGAGTACACTGGCGTACAACATTTATGTACGGCCGTAGGCGTCGCATGATGAGTCACTGCCAAATAACGTTGCCCTATTAACATTCTCACGGTATCACCTCTGGAAAAACATATTGTACGTCTACACTACTGGCCATTAAAATTGCTACACCAAGAAGAAATGCAGGTGATAAACTGGGTATTCATTGGACAAATATGTTGTACTAGAACTGAGATGTGATTACATTTTCACGCAATTTGGGTGCATAGATCATGAGAAATCAGTACCCAGAACAACCACCTCTGGCCGTAATAACGGTCTCTATACGCCTGGGCATTGAGTCAAATAGAGCTTGGATGGCGTGTACAGCTACAACTGCCCATGCAGCTTCAACACGACACTACAGTTCATCAAGAGTAGTGACTGGCGTATTGTGACGAGCCAGTTGCTCGTCCACCATTGACCAGACATTTTCAATTGGTGAGAGATCTGGAGAATGTGCTGGCCAGGGCAACAGTCGAACATTTTCTTTATCCAGAAAGGCCCGTACAGGACCTGCAACATGCGCTCGTCCATTATACTGCTGAAAAGTAGGGTTTCGTTGGGATCGAATGAAGGGTAGAGCCACGGGTCGTAATACATCTCAAATGTAACGTCCACTGTTCAAAGTGCCGTCAATACGAACAAGAGGTGACCGAGACTTGTAACCAATGGCACCCCATACCATCACGCCGGGTGATACGCCAGTATGGCGATGACGAATACACGTTTCCAATGTGCGTTCACCGCGACGTCGCCAAACACGGATGCGACCATCATGATACTGTAAACAGAACCTGGATTCATCCTAAAAAATGACGTTTTGCCTTTCGTGCACCCAGGTTCGTCGTTGAGTACACCATCGCAGGCGCTCCTCTCTGTGATGCAGCGTCAAGGGTAACCGCAGCCATGGTCTCCGAGCTAATAGTCCATGCTGCTGCAAACGTCGTTGAACTGTTTGTGCAGGTGGTTGTTGTCTTACAAACGTCCCCATCTGTTGACTCAGGGATCTAGACGTGGCTGCACGATCCGTTACAGCCATGCGGATAAGATGCCTGTCATCTCGACTGCTAGTGATACGAGGCCGTTGGGATCCAGCACGGCGTTCCGTATTACCCTCCTGAACGCACCGATTCCATATTCTGCTAACAGTCATTGGATCTCGACCAACGCGAGCAGCAATGTCGCGATACGATAAACCGCAATCGCGATATGCTACAATCCAACCTTTATCAAAGTCGGAAACGTGATCGTACGCATTTCTCCTCCTTACACGAGGCATCACAACAACGTTTCACCAGGCAACGCCGGTCAACTGCTGTTTGTACATGAGAAATCGGTTGGAAACTTTCCTCCTGTCAGCACGTTGTAGGTATCGCCACCGGCACCAACCTTGTGTGAATGCTCTGAAAAGGTAATCATTTGCATATCACAGCATCTTTTTCCTGTCGGTTAAATTTCGCGTCTCTAGCACGTCATCTTCGTGGTGTAGCAATTTTAATGGCCAGTAGTGTATGATCTTTTTTGACCACAAAGTGATTTTGCCAGTTTTATGGCGATAAAATTTAAATTATTTCCACCAAAATAATAACGATTTATTGAATGATCTAGGGACAATGTTGAAATTAACACTCCGAAAACTGGCTTGATGGAGCTCTCCATGCTAATCCTGTGCAAGCCTCTTCGTCTTCGAATAACGACATCGTGTGAACTTTATTTCGTCCATAAATTTTACACAGAAGTGTACATATGGCAGTATGAGTTAAACCCCTCTGATTTATTGACAAAATATTCTAAAAAGTATGTCATACAGGCGATATACCCTCAGACTTCAATAAGTATTTCATAACTGCTATACCAAACAAGGAAGCTGCTGACAGGGTGTGAATATTACCTAAACCATTTGTTCAGTAAACTATAGCTGCAAAGTAATGACATGAATTTTTTGTAGAGGAATAAAAACTAATATAAGCTGACATCGGAGATTAGTTTGAATTTCTGAGAAATGGGGGCTCACGTGACGCAATACTGACACTGCAAGGTATCTTAGAAGGTGCGGTGAAGAAATGAAACTTACATTTGCAGTATTTGTAGACTTTCTGGATGACATAAGCGATGTGGTATTAGAACCAGAATTTAAAAGAGCTCTTGAGGTCAGACAAGGAAAAGGGACAGATAACATTCCACCGGAAAATCTACAGATTTCTAAAGTTACTGAGGAAAGTGGCAACCAAACAACTATTCACTTCGGTGTGCAGGCGATGTACCATCAGACTTTAAAAAAAAATATCATACTCAAAATTCAGAAGACGGTAAGGACAGATAACTGCAAAAACTACCGTACAGTAAGTTTAACACCTCGTGCGTCCAAGCTACTGAGAATATTAATCTACAGAAGAACGCAAAAGAAATCTGAGGATCCGTACATGACGATCAATTTTGCTTTGGAAAAGGAAAAGGCACCAGAGCGGAAGTTCTCACGTTGCGCTTGATAATCGAAACACACTGAAAAAGATCAAGAGATGCTCATAACATTCGTTGAATTAGAAAAAGCGTTCGACAATGTAACTGGATCCAGATGTTCGGAATTACGAGCAAAGTAGGGACAAGCGATAATGAAAGACGGGTAATGTACAATATGTGTAAGAACCAAGCGGGAACAATAAGACTGAAAGAGTAAAAACGAAGTGCTCGGATTAAAAAGGGTGTAAGACAGGGATACAGCCTTCGGCCCTACTATTCAGTCCGTACGCCAAAGAAGCAATAACGGAAATAAAAGGAAGGTTCAAGAGTGGGATTAAAATTCAGGGTGAAAGAATATCAGCGATAAGATTCGCTGATGACATATCTATCCTCGCTGAAGGTGAAGAAGATTTACAGGATATGTTGGATGGAATAAACTCTAATAAACACAGAATGTGCAGACCTCATGTATTGAGAAGACAGGTACCATCGACCATTACAGGGGTCGGTTGTGAGAAAAAATTGTATGAAATCAGCAGAAGCAAGCATTCATGAGTTCCGAAGAGATATTAACAGTCCAGGTAGCACAATGACTGTGTGTGGAGAGATGAAAAGAATCGGGTACAGTGGTCGAGCAGGTCCTCATACGGCACACGTTTCTGTAGTCTTTGCTAAGCGACGCTTGAGGTGGAGTCAAGAGCAACGCCACTGACAGTGGATGACTTAAACAAGTGATTTGGATTGATGAACCACGCTATCCCTCTGTCAAACCGATGGGACGGTTTGGGTTCGGCGAATGGCAGGAGAACCTTACCTGCCACCATGCGTAGTGACAATAGTAAAGTGCTGTTACAATATGGGGTATGGAACATCTTTGTGATTAGTACCTTACTGGCCATTAAAATTGCTACACAACGATGATGACGTGCTACAGACGCGAAATTTAACCGACAGGAAGGAGATTGTGATATGCAAATGATTACCTTTTCAGAGCATTCACACAAGGTTGGCGCCGGTGGCGACACCTGCAACGTGCTGACATAAGGAAAGTTTCCAACCGGTTTCTCATACACAAACAGCAGTTCACCAGCGTTGCCTGGTGAAACGTTGTTGCGACGCCTCGTGTAAGGAGGAGAAATGCGTACCATCACGTTTCAGACTTTGATAAAGGTCGGATTGTAGCCTATCGTGATTGCAGTTTATCGTATCCCGACATTGCTGCTCGCGTTGGTCGAGATCCAATAACTATTAGCAGAATATAGAAAAGGTGGGTTCAGGAGAGTAACACGCAACGCCGTGCTTGATCCCAACGGCTTCGTATCACTAGCAGTCGAGATGACAGGAATCTTAGCCGCATGGCTGTAACGGATCGTGCAGCCACGTCTAGAGCCCTGAGTCAACAGATGGGGACGTTTGCAAGGCAAAAACCATCTGCACGAACAGTTCGACGACGTTTACAGCGGCATGGACTATCAGCTGGGATAACATGGCTGCGGTTACCCTTGACGCTGCATCACAGACAGGAGCGCCTGCGATGGTGTACTCAACGACGAACCTGGGTGCACGAATGGCAAAACGTCATTTTTTCGGTTAAATCCAGTTTCTGTTTACAGCATCATGATGGTCGCATCCGTGTTTGGCGACATCGCGGTGAACGCACATTGGAAGCGTGTATTCGTCATCACCATACTTGCGTATCACCCGGCGTGATGGTATGGGGTGCCACTGGTTAGAAGTCTCAGTCGCCTCTTGTTTGCACTGACGGCACTTTGAACAGTGGACGTTACATTTGAAATGTGTTACGATCCGTGGCTCTACCCTTCATTCGATCCCAACGAAACCCTACATTTCAGCGGTATAATGGACGAGCGCATGTTGCAGGTCCGGTACGGGCCTTTCTGGATAAAGAAAATGTTCGACTGTTGCCCTGGCCAGCACATTCTCCAGATCTCTCACCAATTGAAAATGTCTGGTCAATGGTGGCCATTAAAATTGCTACACCAAGATGAAATGCAGATGGTTCATTGGACAAATATATTATACTAGAACTGACATGTGATCACATTTTCACGCAATTGACCAGACGTTTTCAGTTGGTGAGAGATCTGGAGAATGTGCTGGCCAGGGCAGCAGCCGAATATCCAGAAAGGCCGGTGCAGGACCTTCAACATGCGGTCGTGCATTATCTTGCTGAAATGTAAGGTTTCGTTGGCATCGAATGGAGGGTAGAGCCACGGGTCGTAACACATCTCAAATGTTACGTGCACTGTTCAAAGTGTCGTCAATGCGAACAAGAGGTGACCGAGACGTGTAACCAATGGCACCCCATACCACACGCCGGGTGATACGACAGTATGGCGATGACTAATACACGCTTCCAATGTGCGTTCACCGCGATGTCGCCAAACACGGATGCGACCATCATGATGCTGTAAACAGAAACTGGATTTAACCGAAAAAATGACGTTTTGCCATTCGTGCACCCAGGTTCGTCGTTGAGTACACCATCGCAGGCGCTCCTGTCTGTGATGCAGCGTCAAGGGTAACCGCAGCCATGGTTTCCCAGCTGATAGTCCATGCCGCTGCAAACGTCGTCGAACTGTTCGTGCAGATGGTTTTTGTCTTGCAAACGTCCCCATCTGTTGACTCAGGGATCTAGACGTGGCTGCACGATCCGTTACAGCCATGCGGATAAGATGCCTGTCATCTCGACTGCTAGTGATACGAGGCCGTTGGGATCAAGCACGGCGTTCCGTATTACCCTCCTGAACGCACCAAAAGGCTACGATCCGACTTTTATCAAAGTCGGAAACGCGATGGTACGCATTTCTCCTCGTTACACGAGGCATCACAATAACGTTTCACCAGGCAACGCTGGTCAACTGGTGTTTGTGTATGAGAAATCGGTTGGAAACTTTCCTCATGTCAGCACGTTGTAGGTGTCGCTACCGGCGCCAACCTTGTGTGAATGCTCTGAAAAGTTAATCATTTCCACATCACAGCATCTTCTTCCTGTCGGTTAAATTTCGCGTCTGTGGCACGTTATCTTCGTTGTGTAGCAATTTTAATGGCCAGTAGTGTAATATATGTATAAATAAAAATGTATGTTGCAGGAGGTCCCCTTACTTCGGTATTTGCTAAACAGACCGTAGGGCCTAAATGATTCACACTGCACATGAGGCGTCTAATGACAACAAATCAGCATTAGCTCTTCACCAGTCCGTACCTGGAAATTCATTGAGTAAAGAGTTAAAAATCTTAACATCTTGTTTACAAACGAGTCTATGGTGTGGGCTTTGGCAATGCTTTTTATGTTCAAGGAACTCCGCAAATAGTTACATTTAAACCAATCGCTTAAGACACTACTGGGTTCGTGGCTTGTAACCACATCATCAGGTCCATATCTGAACAACAAGAACTACACAATGAAAATGACTGAGCCGGCAGGAGTGGCCGTGTGGTTCTAGGCGCTACAGTCTGGAACCGAGCGACCGCTACGGTCGCAGGTTCGAATCCTGCCTCCGGCATGGATATGTGTGATGTCCTCAGGTTAGATAGGTTTCATCAGTTCTAAGTTCTAGGCGACTGATGACCTCAGAAGTTAAGTCGCACAGTGCTCAGAGCCATTTGAACCATTTTTCGAAAATGTCCACCCTGTACACCAAATTGATACCAGGGCCATAAGCTCCTATTTATGATAGTAGATAACTATACAATTGCACTTAAACTTACTTAGTTTACGCTGGACATTGGATATTTTCCGTCGCCCAACATTTTTGACCACTGGCTATCCGCCCTAGGGACATAATGTTTTTAACTACAAAGATTTTACATTCGCCACCATGTTGGTTTCTTTGTTTTAACGTATGTAAGAACGCACGTGTATTTTTGTGGTCTCGTAGTTATGTGCTGAGAACCCTGGCATTAGTTAGACGTATAGCGGAGTATCTTCGTCATTTCTGTTATTTAATGTAAGCAGGAGTTTTCACTCGGCAATCTTTTTATTCATTGACTATCCACCCTATGGCTCTTCTACATCCTTCCCCATGTTGCGTACGATGTTTTAATATTTGTAAGTGAGTTTATGTTTATATCTAATCTCATAATTGGTGCTTAAGGCTCTGGTATTACTTTGATATATAGCGGTTCAGCCATTATAACTATGTATTTCTTGTCGTTCAAATATGTATCTGATGCTGTGGCTGCAAGCCACGAATCCCGTAGTACCTTAATAGAATTCATTGAAGTACTGCTGTTTTAGGAGTTCCTGATAAAAAATTAACTTCTTATGTACAGAAAGCAAAGGCAAGCAGCATGATGCGCTGGAAGAACTCGATTTTTACTTACCATGTTAAAAGTATCCAGTGAATTTGTTAATTAAACGAAGCTAATTTAATAGGTACACCATTTTCACGGATTTTAAGAAACTTTATAGAAAACAGGAGACATTGAAAAATATGCAACAACTTGAAACTTCTTTGTAATAGCATAACATGTTCCGTAAGTACTCGACAACGATAAATCTCCCATGTGTCAACTGATCTCGTGTTACATCTTTCGCGTGTTTTTTTTATTCTACGACAATAGTGAAACTGACGCTTATGTAATCATTTGTTGTACTAATAAACAAACGTGAAAAAATGGCTTTCTATAATTTATTTCTTTGAATTTAAATATTGCATACAAAACTAATGTAGGCAATATAATCATTAGGAGTATTTTGGTAAGAGGTATTAAACAGGTTAGTCCTCATGACACTATCAGCAGCACCGTAGGATGAAATTCAAGAGAAACGTGTTACGTCTTTTCTAAAGGCAGAGCATGGCTGAAAGACCAGTTGGGTTGCCAACGTGGCAGGAACAGTTGCAGCAGATTCTCTGAGGCACCCGGAGAATGCCCAACGGTTTTCGAGCAAGAGGTCTCTTGTAGATAGCAAGTGTTAGGGTGAAATCGTGTCGTGCGAGCGGCTCCGATAAAGGGCGTGCCTCTGTTTGCTATGCAGAGTCGACGTACCACAGGTGTCACTGGCGCCGCAATAAACCACGTTGCGTAACGTTCATAAACTCTTAGTGCGTAGAAAACACCACTAAGATTTTTCCTCTGGTTCCTCCCCCGCTCGTAGGAATTCTGTGCGTTTTTATTCCTTGAGTTCGTGCATAGGTATACATTACGGATATAAACAACTCTACAAAGATTCCTGAGTCGATACATTCGTTTGCATGACCAGCCTAAATAACATATTGTGTGTTGGTGTTCCCACTCATGCTGCAGCTCTGGAATAGATCTACTCTCACACTATTGCTGTTAAACTCCGCAAGTAGTACGAAGATCTTTCCTGTGAATATTATATCAGTTTGGGGGAATCATTGAGTGACAGTCTGGTGACCATACAAAATATCTGTTCGTAATAGAAGTCATTCCGTTGAGCTGAACTCACTAAACTAAAAATTAATACAATGGTAGAACTGCCAAAGAAGGGAGTCATTAAACAGTTCTGGAAGAGTGCAACACAACGACGGAGATCGTGCAAGTTAATTTACTGAGTTTGCATGGGCCAATAGCATGGTGTCAGCGGGTTCGCGAGATCACTGAGGATCTGAAATGAGGTCGATTAGAATGCAAATGGAGGCCGAGGTATCCTGCAAGGAACTCGAGAGCGCGGAAACTGCCTCCAGGCCGTTCGTCTTCGCGGAGAGAAGAATCGAAGCTCAACAGGTGGTTACTTTGTTTTCTCACACGACGTCGCCACTTCGCCTCTTACGCCTGTAGCAGGGTGAGAGATTGCAGGCTGAGGGATTCCAGACCCATGATTTTACAGTTTCTTATACCGGGGCGAGGTGACTTTCTTGTTACTTCACTGGACTCGAATTCGGGATGCATAGCTCAACGATTACACGCATTTTTCTTTGTTTCCGTAGTGAACTTCTGGCGAATGATACAGTCAAAATATCCATGGCTGATTCGCGATCCCACACGTGTCCTAATGAATATTTGTCTTCAGTGTGTTAGACAGGACGTTAAATTACCACTTTCCAACTTCTAAATTTTCTGTATGCTAGACACATCGGTATTATGATAAGGGCTACATAATTAATAATCTTTTTTTGTCTGTGTATACGAGATGGTTAAGTGGTTGTATTCACAGGTAACAGTGGTGTAGTAGGTTCTCATCTAAGTGTAGAACATGTTTACTTCAACACGTTTTGCCTTTTCATATAAGAGGAGCAGGGAATGTGGTACACAGTTCCTGAATGAGCGCTACGTCAGAAGGAAATAAAAGCTGATTTTCTTCTGATGATACGTCAGGAACTAACTAGAGAATAAGTAATTTCTGACTGTTTAATTCACTCACTGTCCAGAATACTGCAATCAACTATATTTCCGGAATGCTGTTCCACTGTAGATTCAGTAGATGTTTTGTTAAGAGTCCATCAGCTGAGAATGAAGTGGTGTTAAATCTAGGAAAGCTCTGCACAATCAAAGCGCTATATATCTTAACCCTATCTTCAAAAGCTGTTGAATTCTTTAGACCACATTATTAAAATTATCAAATACGAGACCCGTTATTGCTGAAGGAATCAATTCACAAAACTGTTGTCGTTACCGGTATATTCTCCAGCTCTCCGTGATAAACCTCTGCTAGTCTTCATCTCGGTACAGCTATTAAAACATACAGCTACTTAAATCTGCTTTCTGTAGTCAACACTTAGTCTCCCTCTGCCGTTTTAACCACTCCCCTCCCTCCACCCGAATCCCCCGCACCCACTACACACAAGCTTCAGTAGCAAAGTGACGAATTCTTGATGCCTCAGGATGTGTTCTATTAACCGATCCCTTCTTTCAGTCAAGTTGTACTGTAATTTCTTTTCATCCTACTGAAATGCTTCCCATGCTGTAGTACTTCACACCTCCACAAACAAAGTGCTTTCTATAGTTTCCTAGCCACTCTTATAGATGTAAGGCTGAGCCTATTCTGTTACCACTCAAAGCCAGCATCACAGAGACATCTATTGAAAAGCTACCTAGTTAACTGCTTCAGTTACCGCCTACCGATAATTTTGAGTCACTTCGTCAGTACCACTACATTGTACTTATTCCCATCAGTTTTCCGATGTGTATTTAAGCAGCTATCTCGGTTTGCAACTCCCACTTCCACCATAATGTGTGGTTCATCTACCAAATCTGGTATCTTTGAAGCACACCATCATTTTCACTTGCACAATTCAGTCCACTGTCTGTGGTCAATCTATTCCCTCATCCGCATCCGCAGTCCTATAGTATTTTTAAATCCAATGGCTTGACATTCCAGTCAAAATTTCACGTATTACATCAGTGTACCAAAACCCCCAATCCGTCTCGTCGCATTTCGTACTAGGTGTCTAGTATTCGACACGACAGCTGTGTCCCGGCATTGTAGGGAAACCATCATGGAGGAAATTGGAAATTTGTGGTAAGTTCCTTTGTAACCAAACCGCTAAGGTCTTCGGGCCCAAGCCTTACACACGCTAGTGTAAGGTTCAAAATGGCTCTGAGCACTATGGGACTTAACTACTGAGGTCATCAGTCCCCTAGAATTTAGAACGACTTGATCCTAACTAACCTAAGGACATCACACACATCCATGCCCGAGGCATGATTCGAACCTGCGACCGTTGCGGTCGCGCGGTTCCAGACTGTTGCGCCTAGAACCGCTCGGGCTAGTGTAAGGATTGCCCAACAGCAGTTAATGTAGAGCATTGTTAAATTGTGAACCTTACGAAATGCAGAAATGCAACGCGGTAAATGAATCACAACTGCTGCAAGTAATCGGGTGTATATGATTTAAATTTTATAACAGCGGTCCTAGCCCATTGCTGCCTGCACTGAACCAAGATTTACTGTGTGGGTCAGTCCCTTTGATTCCAATAAAGCCAACCAGATTAACAGGAGGCCCTTTTACTAGTTCTTTATTACACACAACATCTTCAGACATGATGACCGGAATATTCTGCGTCCTTTTGATCTCCAACTCTTCGCACTGGGAGATTGGGTATCGTATGGTTTCATCAAGCCACCACACAGCCTACACATACGGGCTTCTTTCTCTATACTCATCATATGTAGATTTTTCTTAAAGTCCCCATGATCTGTCATTAAATTTATTATGAGTTTAGTCTGTATCCTGTTCAGACCCAGGATTACAGAACTTCTCTTAAAAATGGCTCCATTTTTGGCCACAGTTGTAATGGGGGCATGTCTAGTATGATATCCATCCCAGGAGTGGATGTCATGCTAATTGCACCTGTTATGTGAAAGCAGGCCAGTCTCTGCACTTTGCCAGACTCCCTAGCAGCCACCTTCTGTTCGACTTTGTTCATATGACAGGCCCATAAATTATCATTGGTCTTTTTGCAGAGTCGTATTGCCAGTACGTACTGGGTTTCGACCCCAGTTTACCCTACAGCAGCTTCTAGTGCTTATAAGATTATCTTTCGCTGTGGAACATATTCTTTATGTGAGGTGTTCATAATAGTTTTCCATCAAGGGCTATCCCCTAGATACACCACTACCCTCTCAAAAGTTTCATCGAGGAACTTAATTTTCGAGTATGTGTGCTGGACATTAAATAATACTACACCAGTTTCTGTGGGGATCGTCTTTAAATACGTTTTCAAAATGTTCAGTGCACATAGGTCCGACAGTACTAGCAAATTTTCTGTCTTACTGTGATTAAATCGTCTACGTATTCTTTTCAGAAGTAGTCTCTCGCTTTCAGCTCATCTACAAGTTCATTCACCACTTGCTTCTGCATCTCTAACCATTTACCCGAAGTACGTATTACTAGAACCCCTCGACATCCAGGAAGATACAGAGAGCATGCAGAAAGGGTAGTGCTTTTTCCACCTTCCCAACAAGTTGGTGAAGTGTTACTTCACATGACTTGCCTAGTTGATATGCATGTCAGGTTACGTCTAGAGGAACCTTGTTAGCTTCCTTTTGCTAACGTGCACATTAACCAGTTTTTTGCTTTATTTAAAGGAAATGACAGACTGACCGGTCTGGTATCCTTGGTCTTGGTATGACCAGTCACTGGTTTCGGAATGAGTACAACAGTCACTGTCCTCCAAGCATTAGGATTGACTCCAGGTGCTAGGCTGACCCTACATAGCGATCCAATTAAACTCCGTTCTGCCTGTTCCATTAGAGCTGGAAAGATTCCATCTCGGCCTGGTGACTTGCATGGCTGAAACTTTCCCACTGCCTATTGAATCTTTTTAAATTATCATTGGCAGGTTCCTATTTTTCCGTTTGATTACTGACGCGGCTATAAAAAGGAGTATATATGTTAGTTTTATCATCATATAGGTTGACGTCCAGGTAAACCGAAATATAGACCATGATTCATTGGCTGGATATTAGGAAAACGCAATTTGCTCCCGAAAGAGATCGCTTGCAGAACACCTAAATAACCTGTTCTGGAATAATCCACATAACACCCAACTGGCAAGTAATATATAAAGACAAACACTGGAAAAATACGAGTCGAAATACGCTCTAGGAAAAGAACGTAATACTATCTGAAAATTTCTTAAAACGTTACACGAACGGATTTCGGGGTTTAATGTAAAAACATTTCTATGCCTCATAATATCTATTCTACAGGGAATAAATGTGAGCTTGTAACAGATCGCACAAACATGAATCGTCAATGTGCACACCAGCTAAAGGAAAATGTCACCTACAGGAGACATCACGTTAATACCCTGTAACACTTCCACCAAATATGTCGGTGCGTGAGAAACAGTGTACTGTAACAGAGTTTCGAATGTGAAGAGTTCGTCCGCACATGGAACACCAGCTCCTTCAGCGTGACAATGCCAGGACCCACACGGGGTTCAAATGGCTCTGAGCACGATGGGACTTAACATCTGAGGTCATCCCCTAGAGCTTAGAACTACTTGAACCTAACTAACCTAAGGACATCACACACATCCATGTCTGAGGCAGGATTCGAACCTGTGACCATAGCGGTCGCGCGGTTCCAGACTGAAGCGCCTAGAACCGCTCGGCCACAAAGGCCGGCCCCCACACGAGGGCGGCGACGTCTACCTTGAGTTCATTGTCATCGATCATCCTCCATACAGTCCCGACTTGGTCCCATACGATTTCCATCTGTTTCCAGTACTTAAAAGAACACCTTCGACGACTTCGCTTCGATAGTAATGAAGCGGTGCAGGCAAAGGTGAAGTTGTGGCTCACTCAACAAATTCATCCCATAGTGGTGACAGTAAGAAATTGGTCTCTCTATGGGAGAAATATGTTCGTCGCCACGGTGACTGTTTAGAAATAAGTATGTATATATGAAGAATAAAGCCCTAGAATCTTAGTAAAGTTTCTTTTGTTTAAATAGGTTGAAGATTTTTCACGTAAAATATTCGGAAACATTACTTTTCTACCGCCCTCGGTAAAAAAAAAGGAAAAAAAAACGTTGTTAACAAAATCTTGACCAATTTACTTCAGCCTGCTGCAGCACAGGACTTCGATAAACACTCTGACGGACATGAGCTACGTATGTATATTTTTCTATTAAAATCAACTGCAGAAAGAAAATGCAGCGCTGTATTATGAAAATGTGCAGCTTAATTTTCTTTCTCACAGTCGCTTTTTCACAAATATGGCAGGGCGTTTAAATTGTTAGACTACTGATTCTCCTATGCATATTATTTTTGTCTATGTATAATTTTAAACAACGGTTGTATATACAACAGTGTGCTGTTTCGTACTCTTCCTCATTTTCGGTTTTAAAAGTAAACCAGTATATTAGGAAAGCGTTACTTATGGCTCATCGACATTTTATTGGAATATTACTGCACAATCCGAATGCTACCCTTTCGCAGATGAAAGCTATGAGAAGTAACGTCACTGAACCTGTTCTGCTCATAAGTTCAGCAGCTGTAGAAGTCGCTCTCATATCGTCTATACCAATGTTCCCAATCGATTCCACTCATATTAAGCGATTTCAGTTCCCAAAAGTGTTTACTACAACAATAAACAAGGCTTGATGTGAGACATTCATGTAGTGGACTGACAAGGCAGCCAGTCCACAGAGACGGGTAGCCGAGAGGGCACACGTACACACACGCCGACTGGCGCGAAGTCTGGAACAGGATACGTGATGAATGTGATAAAGAAAAGAACGTAGCTACTAGAACACTTAACTTTTATATCGTCCTTTGGTATACAGCATTCTTGATGATACAAGTGAGACTCTTTAGATTCATGAAGTAACTAATGGCGCCTTGCTAGGTCGTAGCCATGGACTTAGCTGAAGGCTATACTAACTGTCTCTCGGCAAATGAGAGAAAGGCTTCGTCAGTGTAGTCGCTAGCAATGTCGTCCGTACAACTGGGGCGAGTGCTAGTACGACTCTCGAGACCTGCCTTGTGGTGGCGCTCGGTCTGCGATCCTGACAGTGGCGACACGCGGGTCCGACATGTACTAATGGACCGCGGCCGATTTAAGCTACCACCTAGCAAGTGTGGTGTCTGGCGGTGACACCACAATTCAAATACACTGGAACTGATTTACCACATTTTCGGAGGATCAGTTACATGTCGTCTTTTCAGAAACTGATAGTTCACGACACTGCTTCACACCCATTCAGTCCGCAGCTCGTGGTCGTGCGGTAGCGTTCTTGTTTCCCGCGCCCTGGTTCCCGGGTTCGATTCCCGGCGGGGTCAGGGATTTTCTCTGCCTCGTGATGACTGTGTGTTGTGTGATGTCCTTAGGTTAGTTAGGTTTAAGTAGTTCTAAGTTCTAGGGGACTGATGACCATAGTGCTCAGAGCCATTTGAACCATTTTTTTGAACACCCATTCAGCTGTTACTGAAACTGTTGTGACTGTCGATCCTAGAAAGGTCTCGCGGCTAGCGCTGGTATCGATAAGGAGCCCAGTAGCACTGATATATCGTGCTATCTAGCTACAAAGTATGTGGAAGCACGGTAATAACTGGTCCACCCTTCTGACAAAGCGAGAGTGACCAAATAAAATTTCATTAATACTTTTAATTACAGATTCAGTTTTGTCTTCAAATTACGGGTCGACTGATATAGGTCAGAGGCTAATCGGACCAGTAGTTTAAAAGTAGATTTAATTACATTCCGATTAAATCACATAAAATGAATTTTCCCCGGCAATAAGGGACCTCCGGAAGCTTGCCTAACCATAGGGCTCCCGACTCGTGGAGATAATTTTCTGGTGTCTGGTTTAATTAATATAGAATTTTAACTGTATGTCGTACTCCTGGTAGGCCAAGGTGGCCGTTAGTTTGAATTTCAGCTTCCTTCACCAGTGGTGGAGGGACACACCCCGCCTGCAATTTTCGTGGAAGACGAACTATTCCAGGTCTTCCAACCTGTGGGCTGTAGGCACTGCCTACATGGGCTCGAATAAGCTCAAAGACACGCCTTTTAGGGCGGCCACAGGGCTCCTTATCTTGCCTCGGAGCCATACTGTGTCGTTGGGTCTTCGTACACAAAAGCGGCGAGAGATGTCATCGACGGCCTCAGTTGAAGTCAGATCTTAGTAGGTGTAAGTTCTTGACCATCGCCAGCCACTGAAATCCCAGCTAGATGTACGCAGCTTGTAGTCTAGCGGCGAGCGTTGCTGCCTCTGGATCACGGCGTCCCGGGTTCCATTCCCGGCCGGGTTGGGGATTTTCTCTGCATGTGGACTGGGTATTTGTGTTGTCCTCATCATTTCATCATCATCATTATTCGTGACAGTGGCTACTGCATTATTTTTATCAATTAGAATCTTATTAATTTTACCATTTTATAATAAAACACCGTTGGATTGGGTAAAAAAATTGGATTGTGTAAAAATTGAAACATTGTACTGGCGCTGATGACGCGCATTTGAATACCCTACAAACCAAACATCATCATCACCAGCTAGACGTGATGCCGGTTGCGGCCGGGACAGCAGCAGAATCGCAGGTGAGGCGTAATCCCGCAGACTCAGCTAATTAAATCATTGATGTCATACTTCAATAGATCTCATTATGTAATGTAATCACAAGAAGCAACAGCCACGTCTTTCTGACCAACAGCTGAGTGACGTGTATGGACTGACCTGGAAAGGGCAGGCAGTGGACCGCCAACAAGGAAGAAAGACTGCGGAGCGAGATGGGGCATTTATTACGAGCATGTTATATTGATTTGGCTGATCTCTCTCTCTCTCTCTCTCTCTACTGCTGTTCAGAGGATGGCGGGCCCGTGTGAGCTACATCTGTCACTGGCAATAACGAATGGCGGCTCGTGAGTATACGTTATGGGCTTCACAAAATTTTTCATTCAGATGAAGTTGAGAGTCTGAAACAAATAGCGTCTGTTGTCTAATAGTTATGCCAACGGCTTTGCCGCTATGGTAACACCGATTCCCGTCAGATCACCTTAGTTAAGCGCCGTCGGGCTGGGCCAGCACTTGGATGGATGACCATCCGGTCTGCCGAAGGCTCTTAACAAACGGGGTGCACTCAGCCCTCTTGAGGAAAACTGAGCAGCTACTCGACTGAAAAGTAGCGGCTCCGGTCTCGTAAAGTGACATACGATCGCCGGAGCGGTGTGCTGACCATATGCCTCTCCATATCCGCATCCAATGACTCATAAGGGATGAGGATGACACGGCGGTCAGTACCGTTGGGCCTTCAGGCCTCTTTGGGCGGAGTTTAGCTTTTTGCTAATAGTATAACACTTATGCTTACCGACAAGTTTAGACAACTACAGCCTCTGCCAATAACTATAACAACAGTTATAATAATAATAATAAGATTCATAACTTATCTGACAAGCAACAAGCGTTCGCTTGTAGTCACGCTTGTTTGATTTCGTCAACCAAACGATCTGTTCTCGGAGACATCAGTTCCTCTGCAGCTAACTTTTCCTGGTAATTTACTTTTCTGTTCCCAGAATGATATTTTCGCTCTGCAGTGAAGTGTGTGCTGATATGAAATTTCTTGGCAGATTATCGCTCTGTGCTGGACACAGACTTGAACTCGGGACCTTTGCCTTTCGCGGGCAAGTGATCTATCGATGAGCTACCCAAGCACGACTCACTCCCCGTCCTCACAGCTTTACTTTTCTGTTTACATTTAAAATAGATTCAACACAGTTCGCCGGCCGTGGTGGACGAGCGGTTCTAGGCGCCTCAGTCCGGAACCGCGCGACTGCTACGGTCGCAGGTTCGAATCCTGTCTCGGGCATGGATGTGTGTGATGTCCTTAGGTTAGTTAGGTTAAAGTAGTTCTTAGTTCTAGGAGACTGATGACCTCAGATGTTAAGTCCCATAGTGCTCAGAACCAACACAGTTCATATTTACACTGCACACGAAAGCCGATTCCCGCACAGGAAACGACAAACTCCCAACACAAGTGACGTTTGTGGAAATGATTAAACTGAAGTAGTGGTGTCTACCAACATGGTTACTTGACTAGAATGAGGGCCTAAAGCACACCGCTGTCGACCCCACGTTTAAGTGAATGTCAGAGAAACCAGTGATACAGGTTTTCGAGAATTTTCGTACAATGTGGACCTACAGCACAGATAAACCTGACTCAACGTAAGATCAATAGACTTCAGCTCGAATAAATGGTACAATCTCACAATCGGCGGTGGTGTGCTTTCGGCTCTTACGATTATCAGCGCCTTAAATGGATTACTATATGATAAAATTCATAACTTAATATACTGCAACTCATTCAGAAACTCACACAATAGGTTTGTTGGCAGTACAATTTTAACATATACTGACGTCGGATCTAATTTCATTATACAGTGATTGAATTAGCATATCTGAGCAGTATGTTGTCATCTAGCAGGATTTATGCTTAGCAAACGGGTATAAAGTCTGCAACAGTGTGCTACCATCTGGTGGCACTGACGTAAACGTCTAGTTGAGTGGCAAGGGCTGGCTGTGTACATCGTGGTTCATGTACGTTGTGTATCAAATCGTAAGGCAGTTACGTCACGCGAATTACGCATGCGCAAAAGCTCCTTAAAACGTGGACAGCTGAAGGTGTGCACGCGACCCTGATGCCAAGTTTCACGGAGTCTAGAGGAGTAGCAGCGCGATAGATTTAAGTACTGTATCTGTCAGATTGCAGCATCCATGTTACGTATAACAGTATTGAAAGAAAAATAACCAATAATTCCTCAGGGTGCCGAAAGCTGCTCTTGTGCTCTTAGTCTGCAGGCGCCACTGTCAATAAACGTCGCATATGGATGGAATGGACGGTTACGCGCTAACTGGAGTTGCAGTAGCTTCGTAGAGGACGCAGCCGCTAACAGAGGCCGATGTCGACATTCTTGCGATTGAACGGCTCTTCAGACTGCAGATCCCAGTAAAGACCAGTTAAGATTGTTTCCTCTCTGCTGCGGTGAGACACAACAGTGCGCTGAAACAATGTCTGGGCCGTGTTGTTTTGCAGACCCGTCTTCCTTGTTGATTCTCATAGTAATGGATTCCGTCCTTCAATAGAATACTGTGTACCAACCGGTCCTGTTTATTGAAGTTGTGTCTACTATACGTTGACTGACTCTCTAGCTGCCGAAGAGCAATAGGTTTAGCCCTGTCCTGGTTGTTGGCAATGTAGCATTACGACTTTTATTCAGTTGGTTATGTATGTAGATACTGCATACATTTTAGTTTAATATTAGTCCAACGCATAGTTTTATTAAAGATGGAAACATATAAATGTTGTGTCAAAGTATTTAGACTGCAGGTTTGATACGAAATCAACAGGTTGTAATAATACTTAGAAATGTTCTGTACAAACATACATTTTTTTAAAAAATGGAACAATGCCTGCTGCCATTAACAAACCGAATACAGGGGAAATTAGAGTGTCAGTGGTGTTCGTAAGCATATTCCAGTGTGAGTCATTCACGAGATATTGCATTTTGTAAAGTTTCCACGCCGACACTTGTTTGTGCCATTCAACCTGCGTAGTTTGGAAATTTGTGGTAAGTTCCTATGGGACCAAGCTGCTGAGGTCATCGGTCCCTAGGCTGACACACTGCTTAATCTAACCTAAACTAAGGACAACACACACGCCCATGCCCGAGGGAGGACTCAAACCTCCGACACGGTGAGCCGCGCGAACCGTGGCAAGGCGCCCTAAACCACGCGGCTACTCGGCACGGCCTTCCGTAGTTGCTACGTACGGTGTTTTTATGTTTGCTTATTTGTTCCTTGAGTGCACTGCGACTGGTACTCTATTAGTGTGCGACAGTCCAAGCCGTTGGTCATGTGTCCGGAACCGCGCGACTGCTACGGTCGCAGGTTCGAATCCTGCCTTGGGCATGGATGTGTGTGATGTCCTTAGGTTAGTTAGGTTTAAGTAGTTCTAAGTTCTAGCGGACTGATGACCCCAGCTGTTAAGTCCCATACTGCTCAGAGCCATTTTTTTCGTAGGTCATGAGTGGACGGCGGGATTCCTCAATGCAAAAAATGCCGACATGTCCATGGTGTAAGGAGAGTGTAGAAAGAATGCAGTTCGTTCTTGCACGTTGTATGCGGCAAGAAATCCCAGTAGACGTCAACCATCTCGGCGATTATTTATCAACCTCTGCAACCAGTTATGTGAAAGCGGTATTGCAACACTTAGACAACGTTACAGAAGGGACGAATGGTGACAGAAGAAAGGGAAATTAATGTTCTTTCTAGGATGAATCAGGCAAGTGTCCTCTACCCATTCTCCATCGACATGGCTCTACCCCTATCACATATCTTTGTAAGAGCTGCTTGGAAACGATTATGAGAATAGTCTTCTGTACGTAGGCATTACGACAGTATATTCCTGATGTATGGTTTTCTTGTTTACTGATGCTCACATTTACCAATCTCCAGGTAGACCACCGAAAAATGCGCTATTGGTCTGTTTACAATCCCCGTTGGCTTCGTGGGAACGTCAGCGTCCGTGGAGTGTAAACTTGTGGTGTGGTATAATGAATCACCAGCTCAGAGACACGGTTCTTATGGACGGAACACTGAACGCACACAAATAAAGCGGCCTCCAACAGACCAACTTCCACAGATGCTAGAAGATGTTCCTGTGCAGACTAGGAGGAACCTGTGGTACCAACTTGATGGCACTAAATAAACAACCTGTAGTGGTCAATTGTGTCGTTACTGGTCACAGCCCACATAACTAATGTATGCACTTGTGTTGTTCGTTAGTGTGTACTACCACAGGTATTATACTAGTGTAGGTATAGGAACTTTTCAAAATACGATATCTCGTAAACGACCTCACGAATTGTTTCCAAATCGTTGGACTGGACGCAGTGAATCTGTTCCTTGGCCAGTTTGTTCACCGGATTTGACGACTGTAGACTTTTATCTCTAGGGAAAGCTAAAAGACGCTGTCTACAAGGATATACCAACTACATCCGATGATATGCAGCGACGTATAACTGCAACCTGCTCGGACCTCTCCGCTTAAATGCTAGTACATGTGCAGCAATCGTTCTATACCAGACAGGAAGCGTGTGTTGCCACTGCCGGTGTGGTTATTTTTAGAAGAAAAAACCTGTGGTGATCAGTCGTCCGCCGGCTGCGGTGGCTGAGCGGTTCTAGCCGCTTCAGTCCGGAACCGCGTGACTGCTACGGTCCCAGGTTCGAATCCTGCCTTGGGCATGGATGTGTGTGATGCCCGTAGGTTAGTTAGGTTGAAGTAGTTCTAAGTTCCATGGGACTGATGACCTCAGATGTTCCGTCCCATAGCGCTCAGAGCCATTTCATCAGTCGTCCCGTTTTAGTGTATGCACTTACGTTGTTCTTTAGTGCGTGCCGCCTCAAGTATTGTACAAGTATCGATTTGGGAACTTTCCAAAATGCGTAAACCACTCGCACTAGTATCCTGCAACAATCAACACTGAAATAGTAATTTATTCTACTTTTAGTTTGTTAATGTCAATAGGCATTGTTCCGTTTAAAAAGTGTATGTTTGCACAAAAAATAGTATTTCTAAGTTCTATTACAATATGCTCATTGGCTAACAATACGAGCTCCGGACCATCAATCCATTCTGTGTAAACCGCACATCAACAGCACTTCGCATTTCCGCGATATTCACCCTATACGCAGTTATAAAAATGGTTTATAAACAGTTTCAGCCGAAAAAAAAAGGTTCAAATGGCTCAGAGCACTATGGGACTTAACATCTGCGGTTATCAGTCCACTATAACTTAGAACTACTTAAACCTAACTGACCTAAGGACATCACACGCATCCATGCCCGAGGCAGGAATCCAACCTGCTACCGTAGCAGTCGCACAGTTCCGGACTGAAGCCCCTAGAAACGCTCGGCCACCGCGGCCGGCTATGACACTCAGCCGCTAAAACATTTATTTCGATGGCAACCGATTTCGGTCAGTATTTGACATCCATCAGACCTTCATTCTGACATATGAACGTGGAATGGATTTAGAGCGATGTATCAGAGTACGGCTGGTCCCGGCGGAGGTTCGAGTCCTTACAATAATTATATTGTGCGTAAGCTTAAGTCCCATAAGATTTCACACACATTTTGATGTGCCATAGAGCAGCAAAATATAAAATAAATCATAAGTAAAAAATATTAGAAGAAATTATACCCTTGATGGCAGGCGGCGGTGGCGAATGGAGTGGGTATTGTAACTCCACAAACGTCAAGTGCTGGAGAGAGCAGTACAATTGTTGCTTAAATACGAAATGATCCTTGCACTGGATACCGAACTACGTTAGCGATAGCCAGCCAGACATACAGGACGTGAAGCAGTTGTTATAATAAGGTATATACGGAACGCCTCGACGAAAGCTAATAACAAATGAAGAAACAGGTATATTACATTACATTAAGTAATGCTATAAACAGCATTTCGTCTCTGTGTGATAAAAATAGACATAAAAGAGTTAGATAATCATAATTGGTTGTGAGAATACTGATAGTCACCTGTGGGGATTTATCGCAAAATCGTAGATTGTATGACAGCAACGCCAATGGTTCCCATGGAGACGGCGTTGTCATATTTGTTCAATATTGTTCCTTTTCGTTGAATACCTTGAAAATCGCGGCTTCCGGAGAAACTATACAGTACAAAATTTAACTACATAAAAATTCATACAAAAATGTCCCGTTCATTTTTACTGTAGGGAAATAGTTTGCGGGTAGTGAGCAAGAGAAAATGAGAATCTCGCACGTGGTCAAATATGTCATCGCAGGTTGCATAAAACAACAGCGGGAGGGACAACTGAATCACGCTTGAGCACAAGAACGTTATGTATGTAATGGAAAAGTGTTCAATTTAGGCTTAACTTCTGTGTAATGAGCCTATCTTGTTTGGTGATAAATGCCTCAAGTTTTTTGGGAAGGTTGATTGGTTAGTCATTTATTTGCTTAATTACTCTGATTCGTTAACTTGTGAAGTGGTTCCTGGAGCGAGGTGTAAAACTCTAAATCTGGTTGTCATTAACAAATTTTTAAAGTGTTATTTGACTATACTAATTCCAACAAGTTCCACATCCCATCCGCATGCCCACTACCGTTTCACTCCTATCACAAGTATCCAAAAAACTCGAAATGTCGTATGTCCAGAAGCTCTGAAATTGTACTGGTCTACTAAGAAGCTATTAGAAAGCTTAAAAACTATAAAGATCAAAATCGAAAACAAAGGAGTCATTTTCATTGATATTCTGTGTGATCTATTACAATGTCGAGTTTCAAATTTTCAAAGGAGCTCAAATCTGCGTTGTGACGTAAGTGTCCAGGATACACCAGGTTACCATGATCGCTGGTATATTACAGATGTAGATGATTACGTACGCGAATAATGCAGGTCATTCATATTTTTCTTGACGAGGAGTGCATCATAATTGAAAACGTGCGTTAGCACCACGTCCAATAACATAGGTCACGCTAACCACAGACGGGATTGCGATTGCACACAGACGACTGTACCAATACATTAGCCAAATGAAACAATTAGCAGAGCGCCACGTCACGTTGGCACAGCTGGCTATTGTCCCATTCTGTATGCTGGTTCCGTCTAGCCGCTGCGCGAGATAAAACGCGCGCAGCCCATGTCACGCAAAGCGCTCAACTTGTCGTCGAGGAGCGGGCGTGCGGTGTGGTGACGCAATCTGTGCGCCGTAATGACGTCGGCCGCAGCGGTAGCGGTAGTGGGCGCAGGTGGTTGCTTGCTAAGTGGGGGCGGGTAATTGGGAGTTGGACGCGCTAATACGCCATCAGATTGGCGCCCAATTTGCATATCGATTAAAAAATTGTCACTGCCTGCAAAATGCGACGTCCTACCCGTCACACAGAGGCTCTCTTTTGTTCCTCCGTTGGATGGGGTACGCCCTTCCCTGGAGAAAAATCTCGTCAATAATCGTTAAAAAAGTGCTCCAAGTGATTACTTGTGAAACGGTGTGACAGTTCACAGCTTTGTTGTTTTAATCATTGTTTTGACGAAAAGAATTGGGAATAATTTTACAGAGACGGGCAATAGCAGCTACTATCTACATCTACATACATACTCCGCAATCCACCATACGGTGCGTGGCGGAGGGTACCTCGTACCACAACTAGCATCTTCTCTCCCTGTTCCACCCCCAAACAGAACGAGGGAAAAGTGACTGCCTATATGCCTCTCTATGAGCCCTAATCTCTCTTATCTTATCTTTGTGGTCTTTCCGCGAAATGTAAATTGGCGGCTGTAAAATTGTACTGCAGTCAGCCTCAAATGCTGCTTCTCTAAATTTCCTCAGTAGCGATTCACGAAAAGAACGCCTCCTTTCCTCTATAGACTCCCACCCTAGTTCCTGAAGGATTTCCGTAACACTCGCGTGATGATCAAACCTACCAGTAACAAATCTAGCAGCCCGCCTCTGAATTGCTTCTATGTCTTCCCTCAAACTGACCTGATAGGGATCCAAAACGCTCGAGCAGTACTCAAGAATAGGTCGTATTAGTGTTTTATAAGCGGTCTCCTTTACAGATGAACCACATCTTCCCAAAATTCTACCAATGAACCGAAGACGACTATCCGCCTTCCCTACAACTGCCATTACATGCTTGTCCCACTTCATATCGCTCTGCAGTGTTACGTCCAAATATTTAATCAACGTGACTGTGTCAAGCGCTACACTACTAATGGAGTATTCAATCATTACAGGATACTTTTTCCTATTCATCTCCATTAATTTACATTTATCTATATTTAGAGTTAGCTGCCATTCTTTACACCAATCACAAATCCTGTCCAAGTCATCTTGTATCCTCCTACTCAACGACGACACCTTCCCGTACACTACAGCATCATCAGCAAACAGCCGCACATTGCTATCCACCCTATCCAAAAGATCATTTATGCAGACAGAAAACAACAGCGGACCTACCACACTTGCCTGGAGCACTCCAGATGATACCCTCACCTCCAATGAACACTCACCATCGAGGACAACGTACTGGGTTCTGTTACTTAAGAAGTCTTCGAGCCACTCACATACTTGGAAACCAATCCCATATGCTCGAATCTTAGTTAGGAGTCTGCAGTGAGGCACCGAGTCAAACGGTTTCTGGAAGTCAAGGAATATGGCAATACCCTTCATCCATTGTTCGCAAGATATCATGTGAAAAAAGGGCGAGTTGCGTTTCGCAGGAGCGATGCTTTCTAAAGCCGTGCTGATGCATGGACAGCAAATTATGTGTCTGAAGGAACATCATTATAATCGAACTGAGAATATGTTCGAGAATCCTGCAACAAACCGATGTTAAGGATATTGGTCTGTAATTTTGAGGATCCGTCCTTCTACCCTTCTTATACACAGGCGTCACCTGCGCTTTTTTCCAGTCGGTCGACACTTTACGTTGGGCAAGAGATTCGCGATAAATGCAAGCTAAAATCGAGAGGAAACTTAGTGAACGTTCCTTGACTAAAAGAAATGTTTGCACCTTTCCATTTGTAAGTGGTCTATTGTGTTAACAAGTGGTCCACTAACGTGTATAGATTGATTTAGCCCTGATTTCTTAGCTTATTATACGATTGTTTATGATATATTCTTGACATGGCCAATCTGGGGCAATTTAAAATGTATGGTAACTGAAGAGAACTTCAGAAGCAAAATTGCTAAAAACAAAGCATTATATTAGCGATATTGTCATCAGCGGATCCTATGCTTTTGAATTTTTATAGCAAGTTGTCCAGCAGTGTTACACATCGCTTCACACTGCATATGGACTTCTCACTATCACGAAAACATTGCCCTGTCAAATGTTAAAGTGTTATGTGCAAACATAAACACATCTATATTGCGCCGACTCGAAGTGATAATATTCACTACTAGTTGCAAAACTGTTTGTGACCCAGTATTCAATTTTACAACGCAATGTGATATTAAACAGTAAAGAAAAGTAGGTAATTACATTAGAGCGCACAATGAAACATCAACTTGGCATTGGCAGGATAACTTATGTGACTGATAATCACATATGAGAAAATTATTCGAAACATCTTCTCAAAATTACAAAACGTGGATGTGATAGGCTTTTTGCAAAAAACAGCGCTGTAGTATGATTTCTTGTAAATGTAATCACAGTACGTTAATATGAAAATGGTCTACCACTGCAAATGTCTAAGCAAAACAAATGAGTAAGGACAAAATCTGCATGCACTAGCCGGCCGCGGTGGTCTCGCGGTTCTAGGCGCGCAGTCCGGAACCGTGCGACTGCTACGGTCGCAGGTTCGAATCCTGCCTCGGGCATGGATGTGTGTGATGTCTTTAGGTTAGTTAGGTTTAAGTAGTTCTAAGTTCTAGGGGACTGATGACCACAGCAGTTGAGTCCCATAGTGCTCAGAGCCATTTGAACCATTTTTTTTTTTTTTGCATGCACTATTGCAAAAGCTACTGCATTGCTACTCTGTCGTTGTGTCGTTGCAAGTTATTTCGTGGTTACATATTTTCATACACTGCAAAAATCTGCCATTGCAATGTGTACTCCGGAAACAGCAACTAAACTTACTGTGCATAACCTGAAAATTAGTCATGCAATAGATCGTGGTATTTATTACTAATGACGTGGAAAGCTGAACACAATTGAAGTATCCCTTTCATTGTACGATGGATGATCACTGAACAGATAAGGGAGGATACTGGTAACAGGAGTGATCGATATGGCGTCATGCATAATATGCAACAAAACTACATGCGAATGCTGACTGAATAAATAACTTTGGATAACAGGAGTGAGTGACAATAGTACTGAACTGATACTCTGTATTGACTTCAAATTGACCGAACTAGAATATACAATGTTTACGAATAAAAATATACGTGAGCATGAATCAAGTTTCTAGTAATCATAGCAATAACAGTTTCCTGTACACGTCTTCCACTAAGGTACTGAAGAGTGTAAAATGCACATGAGAATGACAGGATTGAGTGCATAATACGTCGGTCTGAGTAACCACGAAACAGTCCTTAATCAGCTTTCAACTAACGAGAAACAAGCTATCTCTGTGCCAATGTAATGCCTCGCGCCTAAAAACCGGGTCACGTTTGCAGTTCATCATAAGATCTGTATTCGAAGTGCAAGCAAAATAAATGTGCGAATACGAATATCACACAATTTAAATTATTAAACTTCGTCTGATAGCAGCCACTGCAAATAACTAAACGATCTCACCAAATATCTCGAGACATCTAGGCGCTACCTCAAACTTTCCAACTTCCTCGCTTCGACCTCAAGAACAAAGTGCCAGTTCAAAAACTCTCCTACTTGATCGCGCTCTGCTTTCATTCGCTGAAACCAAGCGGAACTCGCCAAAGGTGAAACGCATAGCACCAGTGCTTCACATAGAGATAGTGCAAAGAATTTGCAGTACCTATCGATTACCGATTACAGGATATCTTTGAGAAAAGTTTCCAAAAATCTTTCGAGATCTAAAGAAATCAATACTGTGAATAAATTAGTAGTGCCGTTTAACACACATTTTTCACACTGAAAGCATAATACAGATATTTGAAGAAACATCTTGACGGGTTTAATTATTGTGCGGGACTGGGCCAAGTTTTACGACTGTTGACATTCATAGGCAGTGCTGAGCTGTCAATGCGAGACTTAGTGCACTTCATTCCACAGCTGGGATGATAGTTTCCAAATATCAACGAGGTTCCTCAACAACCCTTGTTGGTTTAGTACCCCACGGAGGAAAGACACAGAAAACGACGCGGAGTTTGGGACGAGGGGCAGAGCTACTTGTTGACTGAAGCTATGGAACAGATCGAGATTCCTTTCTGATTAGCTCAGCCGATAAGGTCATTGTCCCACAAAGACAAATGGATGATGTTCATGCCCCGACACGTAGTTTCAGTCTCTCAAGAAGTTTCATAAGAGTTCTCACTGCATGTGAAAATGAATATTTGCTAAATTACTTTTCGATTTGAGAGAGCCACAATGAAGAGGAAAGCAGAGTTAAAAAATGGAGAAAGGGAGAAAAAATTCATAGATCACACCCATTTACTTGTCACTGGTCAGATCTAACTCCTGGTTGACAATGCCTGTGCTCTTGCACGGGAAGCTGAGGAATGCCTACGAAAAATAAAATAATGAATGCGTAGTGACAGTTTTCACCTTCATATTTCCAACCAGTATCATATGTTCTGACACGCGATATGATGGAAGAGGTGAAACATCAGTTTGAATCAGGCGCAGAGACGTTCTCAGATAGCTTGATAGTTAAAGTGACTGCGACTGAAATGTAGGTCCGAATCCCAGTCTGACACAAATTTTCAGTTATCACATGTGACTCATAACACTGCTCTGACATCATTTCACAGCACTGCATGTTCATGGACTTCCAACACATCGGTCCATTAATTTCACTTCAGTGCATTTATTTAATTCCATGTGAAAAGAAACAACTTCCTGATATTTCAGTACACCAGATCTAGAACATTTCTCGAGTTGAAATGTTGTGGTCATGCACGTCTTGAATAGAGAGCTTGAAAGTTCCTCATGATAAATTACAAATTTCAGTATTTACTATTTTCTTCGTTTTCTATCTCGCGAATGCGTTGCTAACGTATTCTGTGCCAAGTAGGCGACGTCTGAAGTGAGGTCACTTACTGGACAGTCGTCAAGGGAAGTCTGAGCTCGTGACAGCGTAGCGGAGACTCGTACTTTAAAAATTTTGTACCGCGCGAACTGGAGAGATATAGCGGATTTGTATTTTCCCAGAAAATGAAACTCATTTACTACTAAGTTGGCACGTGCTGTCTAGTAAGTTCATTGTATAATTTCTCTTTTCTCATAGTTCTTATTAACAGTTTTTTATTATTTGCAAGAAATTCAATGAAAAAGTAAACTTTTATGGGTTTGTAAGACACAACAAAACCTCAGCTACATGCTGTGGTGTCACCGCCAGACACCACACTTGCTAAGTGGTAGCCTTTAAATCGGCCGCGGTCCGGTAATATACGTCGGACCCGCGTGTCGCCACTATCAGTGATTGCAGACCGAGCGCCGCCACACGGCAGGTCTAGAGAGACTTCCTAGCACTCGCCCCAGTTGTACAACCGACTTTGCTAGCGATGGTTCACTGACAAAATACGATCTCATTTGCCGAGACGATAGTTAGCATAGCCTTCAGCTACGTCATTTGCTACGACCTAGCAAGGCGCCATTACCAGTTACTACTGATGCTGTAAAACATGTACCGTCAAGAGCGACGTTCACCATTTATGGATTAAAGTTAAGTATTCCGGCAACTACGTACGGTTTTTGTTGGTCTCATTTCCTTGACCTGTTCCAGACCTCACGCCAGCCTGCGTGAGCTAAAACGCGTGGCCTTCAGCTTCCTCTCATAGTGGGTTGGCTGTCTTGCCAATCCACAACATTTGGCGACGAGGCCACACTGCGTTCGTAACTATACTGCCCTGATTTACTTGTGTAATGGCTTCGCCACAATCTCCAGATGTACTGTCCGAATTTTATCGCTTACAGAATCAGCAGACGCAGGCCTTACTGGATGCCCTTGGACAGCTCGTCCTGGGTCAACGAGCAATGCAAAACGATGAGGCGGCCGCCGCTCCACCGCTAACGCAGCCACAACACGCTGTTGCACCAACTTTTCGTCCTTTTGATGCTGCACTGGACAGCTGGACGGAGTGGTCACGCCAATTTGGATTCCATCTCGCCGCCTACAGAATTCAAGGTAATGAGCGGCAGCCTTTTCTCCTTCCCTCCGTAGGCGTCCAAACGTACCGTGTGATAATGAAATTATTTCCCCGACGCGATGTAGCAACTCTGTCCTACGACGAAATTTTGTCTGCATTAGATGCATATTTCAAAGTATCAGTCAATGTAGTTGCAAAAAGGTATACCTTCTTTCGTACAAAACGTACGGCCGGTCAAACTAATCGGGGGCGGGTTGCAACCTTGCAAGGCCTTACTAGGGATTGTGCTTTTAAGTGTCAATGTGGACTCCCTTATTCAGATACTATGGAACGTGATGCAATTGGACAGAACGTTTCTGATGTTCGTGTAAGGAAACAGATTTTGAAACTAGTCAATCCCTCCCTTCAACATATTGGATCGGCAGGACACACTTGACTTTGCTCAGGAGTCATCTGAAACTTCACCAGCCGTGTGTCACATTAACCGGTCAGCCGGGCACGCTGCACGGAACAGTAAACAGCCCTCGCGCCCGTCCGCGCCGCTGCCACCAGGCTCTCAGCCACGTGCAGGCAAGCAAATGCAGTGCTAAAATCAGTTTGCCAGAAAAAGCTCAGATCGGACACTCACAACCATTCCAGGCCCTTTGCTTCGCGCCGCATTCGAACCAAGGATACTCAGGCTCGTGAATCTTCGACCATGGAAATTCATGTAGTTCATTCCACTCCGCCCAGTGCCACTCTCTCTAACAGTGACTGTGTTCGTCCCACAAATAGTGTGCGTCGACATCGACGGAAATTCCGTCATGTCACAAGTGATTTTGTACCAGTGTCAGTTCACGTTGCACGAGACAGTTGCTCTTGTCGTCAGCAGGACAATAAACTTTTTGTAGAATGTAGAATTGGACATTAACGGCAAAGTGATACCGTTCCAGCTCGATACCGGAGCTGCAGTTTCACTGATCAATCAAGACACATACAAACAGCTGGGCACACCTCCGTTGCGTGCTGCAAATGTTAAGCTAACTACATATTCAGGTCACGGGCTCCCTGTGTTAGGACAGTGCAGCCTTCTTGCGACATACAAGGGATAAACAAAACTTGTGTCATTGTACGTCCTTCGTTCTTCTTCTGCAGTGAACTTGTTTGGTTTCGATTTGTTTCAGTTGTTTAACTTGTCTATAGTCAATCAGGTCCTATCAGTGAACCAGACTGTGCCTTCAGACAGTGTTTCTCGTCTATGTGAAGAGTTTGCAGACATTTTTGCACCGGGCCTTGGTTGCGCTAAGAACTATAAAGCACATTTGGAACTGAAAGTAAACGCGCAACCGAAATTTTTCAGAGCGCGCAATGTTCCCCACGCATTGCGTGATGAGGTCGCAAAAACATTACACGATTTGGAATCACAAGGTGTAATTGAACGTGTGCAGGCTTCTTTCTGTGCATCACCCTTAGTAATTTTGCAAAAACCTTCTGGAAAGTTGAGACTTTGCGTGGACTTCAAGGCAACAGTGAATCCACAACTAGTGACTGCAACTTTTCCTTTACCCCACCCGGAAGATCTTTTTGACAAACTGTGCCCGGGTGAATATTTTTCGAAGTTGTACCTAGCAGATGCGTACTTGCAAATACCGGTGGACGAAGAATCCTAGCGCGTTTTGGTGGTTAACACGCATCTTGGTTTGTATCTATTCAAACGACTGCCATTCGGGTGTGAATCCGCCCCTGCATTGTTTCAGCAATATCTGCAAACTGTTTGTGCGTCGGTCCCTACTGCAGCAAACTATCTGGACGATATTGTGATCTCCGGAAAGACGTAATAAGAACATTTAGCCAATCTCAAAACATTATTTCAGGTCTTGCGACAAATTGGTCTTCGCTTGCGGAAGGACAAATGTGTGTTTTTTGCTCGTGACTTACCCTACCTGGGACATGTACTCAATGCCCAAGGCATACATCCCAGTCCCGAGCACCTCCGTGCCATACAAGACTTGCCTTCGCCGCAGAATTTGAAGCAGCTACAGTGTGTGCTGGGAAAAATTAATTATTATCATCGCTATGTGCGCCACGCCTCTTCCATTTCAGCTCCGCTTCATCGCTTACGCCGTAAAGGTGTTCCGTTCGTCTGGACGGCGGAATGCGAACGCGCCTTTCGCCAGTTGAAATCGGCGTTGCTTTCCAATACTTGCCTTACGCCATTCGATCCCCAGAAGACCCTTTTGTTGATGGTGGATGCATCGGATTTCGGGATCGGTGCTGTGCTTGCGCACAAAGATGGATCGCACGATCGCCCTATTGCCTTTGCGTCTAAATTGCTCTCGTCTGCGCAAAGAAATTATTCACAGATCGAGAAAGAATCATTGGCTCTCGTATTTGGTGTTACTAAGTTTCATGATTTCTTGTATGGTCGTCACTTTACCATCATCACAGACCACAAACCTTTGACATCGCTTTTTCATCCGAACAAGCCTGTACCTCCACGTACAGCGCAGAAATTCATTCGCTGGTCCATTTTCCTCTCGCAGTACCACTACGATATCTTGTATCGGTCCACTGCTAAGCACGGAAACGCCGATGCGTTGTCCCGTTTGCCTGTTGCTGAGGATAGTGCATTCGATTCCTCCGAACTTGCTTGCATGTTCATTGATGCGGAAACCGATGACGTGGTCGAATCGTTTCCGATTGATTTTCGTCGTGTAGCTACAGCCATAGCTGCTGACCCTGTCCTTGCTACCGTTCTGCGTTTTGTTGCTACGCAATGGCCCTTGTCACAGTCACGGATCGGGGATCCGTTGGTTCGCCGATTTTTTGCTCACAAGGAGAGACTTTTTGTACGACGTGGTGTTTTGCTGTTGCGTTCAGATAATGATCAGTCCAGGGTCGTGGTCCCACGTTCGTTACAGTCCTCTGTCTTACGGCTTCTCCACCAAGGACATTGGGGTATAGTGAGAACGAAACAACTTGCTCGTCAGCACTGTACTTGGTTCGGAATCGATGCTGCGATTACGAATTTGTGCTTTCTTGCATGGCGTGTGCCGAAAAACAATCCGCACCACCGCGGAAATTCTTTGCATGGCCAAAAGCCACTTCCCCTTGGCAACGCTTACACATCGATTTTGCTGGTCCATTCTGGAATGCTCGATGGTTGCTTCTGGTCGATTCATTCAGTAATTTTCCTTTTGTTGTCCGGATGTCTTCCACGACGGCATCTGCCACCATCCAAGCGTTATCTGCTATCTTTTGCATTGAAGGTCTGCCACAGACTTGTTTCCGACAATGGTCCACAATTCATGTCCGCAGAATTTCAGTCATTCTGCAAGGCCAATGGTATTCAACATCTGACATCCGCGCCGTTTTCGCCTCAGTCAAACGGTGCCGCTGAACGATTGGTCAGGACTTTCAAGTCCCAGATGTTGAAGTTGAAAGAGTCGCATTCTCGGGAGGACGCGTTGTTGCTCTTTTTGTCCTCAGGTTCCTGTGCAGCGGCAGACGCCTGCTTTTGTTCCAGGCGACGTTGTCTACTATCGTCAGTATCGAGGTTCACGGCGTTGGCTCGAAGGGCGCATTCTTCGCTGCCTTGGCCGCGCTATGTACCTGGTTTTGGGGGCCTCTTTTGAGGTGCGCCGGCATCTCAACCAGCTGCGCCTCTGTCGTCGCATGGGAGCTGCCGCTCGCCGTCTGCTTTCAGCGACGGTGCCGACCGGTCAGCGCCCTGGGGACCCATCTACTGGCTCGCCTCATCCTCAGGTGTTACCGACGCTGCCTTCCGTTATGCCCCATGGCGACGCGCCGCCGCCGCCGCCGCTTGTTCTCCCGCCGGCGCCGCCCGCAGTGGACGCGTCGCTGCAACTGCCAAGCGCCTCCCTGGGTCACGCGCCGCCGATCGCTTCCCGTGACCAGCTGTCCTCCGACATGGACCTCTTGCCCGCTCCGGACCAGATGTCGTCTTCGCCCGTCGGCTGCCCCGCCCCGATGGAGGTCGAATCTTCGGCCCCTCCTGTCTCTCTAAGGGCGCATACACCGCATGTTGGCGTGCACCCTGGAGTAGGTTTTCAGGCGTTTCCTATCTCCCCTCGGACCGAATGGCGGGGTGCGGGTGGCACAGCATCGCCTGTTGTTAGGCTCCCCACCTCGTCGCATACGTCAACATGGGGTCCTCCCCACGGCGGGCGGAAGCCTTATAACACAACCGCACGCCGATTTGCGGGGGAGGAATGTGGTGTCACCGCCAGACACCACACTTGCTAGGTGGTAGCCTTTAAATCGGCCGCGGTCCGGTAGTATACGTCAGACCCGCGTGTCGCCACTATCAGTGATTGCATACCGAGCGCCGCCACACGGCAGGTCTAGAGAGACTTCCTAGCACTCGCCCCAGTTGTACAACCGACTTTGCTAGCGATGGTTCACTGACAAAATACGCCCTCATTTGCCGAGACGATAGTTAGCATAGCCTTCAGCTACGTCATTTGCTACGACCTAGCAAGGCGCCATTACCAGTTACTATTGATACTGTAAAACATGTACCGTCAAGAGCGATGTTCACCATTTATGGATTAAAGTTAAGTATTCCAGCAGCTACGTACGTTTTTTGTTAGTCTCATTTCCTTGACCTGTTCCAGACCTCACGCCAGCCTGCGTGAGCTAAAACGCGTGCCTTTCGGCTTCCTCTCATAGTGGGTTGGCTGTCTTGCCAATCCACAACACATGCAATCGCAAAATAATTTTCATACATGCCAAAGAGTTTTGTACAGCAAATGAAGCGTGGAACTTTACACAAATTATTGTTCCATTTTTTTGTTGTATTAGTACAGCTCATCAGTAATGAGAAACTGAGTGCGTGAGGAGCAATGTCATCAAGAGGTGCCATAGGCGTGTCAGTGGTGAACCTGGGAAACAATTCTGACGAAAGATGATAGGACGAATGACGGCCAGAAACAATTGCCGTGTCATGCGTTTCGTAAAGCACTGGCACACTACGCATTGCACTCCGTCGGAAAACATCTTCACTATTTGGACACTGTTGCATGGACGACGAAGAACGCCAAGCGTGTTACGTACTATGCGGCGCCAAATTCCTGCTTCTAGGAAAATGCGTGGACAGTGAAGGGAGACGGTAAATGGAGGGACGTGCATCTGTTTCCTGCTCTGCGCTGTATGCATCGCTCTGTGAGTACAGCCCTGTGCTGACACGGCCGTAGTGGAGGATGTTGATGCGCAAACTTGCCATGAGATTGCTTCCTGTGTACTCTTGTTAAGCGCTACAAGATACAAAGCCCAGCGCTGTGTAGCTTAGAGTATTAACTCAAAATAACGGTTTCAGGTCTATAACGAGCTATTACGATTGTTTGGATTTGGTATAGTTTGTGTTGTGAGATACTCAGTCTTGGTTCACGTGGGAAAGAAATTGGTTTCTCAATAGTGCATACGAATTCATTTAACTATTCTTGATATTTTCGTAGGATTCTTGAACAAATCGTTAGTACATTCCTCATTATGTGGTGGTATAGAATGCCACGTGGTTCATGTATTAGTAACTGTTTTTTTTGTATGAATTGGGTCCTGAATTAGAATAATTATTAATTTGAGTATAGTTTTTCCAAATTTATTGACGTGTCCTTGCCACTGTTAAATTGATAGCTGAAACATGATGATCCAACGTAACATGTGGTGCGTTCGTGTACACTACGGTGCGCTACGGTTCCTGCTGCGATCGTTGCGTTCATCGAACGTCTTTATTCACACGAACCGCTTCCACAGTCAAACTTTACTTCCTGCTCAGGCTGATAAGTTATATGCATCTTCTCTGCATGATATTTCAGGATTTTGAAGGTAAGTTGCGTCGAGGTCTTCATAGCAGCCAACGATATCTGAGGCTCCATTCAGTGTTTATTTGATCACATTATAGTTGATGGCTTTGTGTGGAAACGTGTTAGCCACATATGCTCAGTGCTTACGCCTTTTTGTAATTGATATTAGGAACTTGCTGATAGGAAATTTTTATTCTTAAAGTGAATTCAGATATTTATTTAGGCAGATAGTTCAGTACGTTGCGCAAATTACATCTTCCCATTGTGAATGTACTCCAAAAAATACTCTCGGAAAGGGTTTAATAGAATTTCATCAGTGAAATCTTACAGGTTGTGAGAGAGCATTTCAAACAGGACAGCTTCCTGTAGGCATTATTCCACGTATTCGGGGTTTATCAATACAGTGAGAGATAAAACACCAATTACCTGATTTCTATCTGATACGCTTCAGTGTACCGAAATTGGAGATCAGAGATGAAAGTTCTCCTGTTTAGTGTTTCTGTATTTATGTAAAGGCTATCTCACGAGCAACCGTAGGGCTTTTGTTACGGTTTTCAGTCATAGATAGACTGATTCTAGAAGAATTTTCATGCAATTTGTTACTGCTAAGTAATGATGTGTAATATTTATGTTATTTGTTCCATATTAATTGGTCTTGGAAATGACATGTGGCCAGCTTCAGAGGAGGTGGTATTTGATGGGCGAAGCAGTAAAATAAACACCTTCGGAAAACCCAGAGGGCAGAGAAGCTAGATGAGAATTTATACATGTCTATCAATACATATCTATACGTGCGAATATTATACACTGAAGTTCCCTGCCACGTCTTTTCCGTTTGTAAGTGAAGGCTGATCTCAGGAACTGGATTTTGATACAATAGATAGACTGATCGAGGAGAAAATTTTGTGTATACAATTCATTTACGCCGTGCAAGACAAGTTCCACGGCCATAGATACTTACCAGTGCTACCCGTGCGAATACGGGGCGGGTCGATAGTTACGAGTAAATTACATAACTGTAAATTGCATATGATGTCTATCGCTGTTTTTCTTGCAGGTAGTGAGTCAATATTCCCAGAGAATAAGTGAATAACGACATAGATAATAACAGTACAACCACAGTACTTCCTGCAGTTATCATCAAACATGACCGGCGTCTTTCTCTGAAATATGAAGCTCCTCTAAACCAGGGCCCACGAAACTACGGCTCGCATGCGGTACTTGAAATTGCTCGATAAAACGTATCTAACACGAAACGTACCTGTGCACTTTAAATTTAAATACCATATTTAGAATACTAAATCTTCGCATGTGCGGACAGCTCTTGGATGCTATGTGCCTTAAATTTGCTACGTTCAACAAGCAGGACGCAGTTGGAAATTTGCAAATCCGGATGTTCTCTTCATACCTTGCATCATATATTAAGAAGCGCTCTGTGAAAAGATTTAGATGTTTCTTGTGAACTGAAACCAGTCCCTTTGGTGTGAACTTCATTTGAGGATATGCAATCAATCACCATCAGTTCGATGCTTCTCTGAGTAAACTGCTTTTGAAGTCTGTGTCTTGCCTTATCACACAGCAGTGAGGTGGTTCAGCTGTGGTAAAGTCCTGTTTTTCTTTACAAGATCCGAAACGAATTAGATGTCTCTCGCAATGAAAAAGATGGAACTGATACACAGCTATCAATTTTACCTCGCTATCAAAGGCTAGTTTTTGACGACATGACAATCGCCATCAATGAACTGAACTTTAAACACTATGGAAAAAATAACCTCGTCTGTAGTCACCACATAATCATTTCGGAGAAAGCTGCCATCGTTTGTAATACAACTGGAAGGAGAAAATTTTCCTCGTTTTCACTATTTCAGAGAGTTTTCTTCTAAAATCCACGAAGATCTCAATCTTCATTTCTCGGAAAGAATTATTGTAGTTTGAAGCATTTTTTTACTGTTTTCAGATCTTGACAAGAATGAGCGTGACATTTTCCTGTTTCAGAATCCTTTTGACTGTAACCTTGATGTGTTACGTGAACTACAGTCTGAACTCACTGATTTGCTAGCAAATTACTTGTTGAACTGGAAACACAGAGAAGGAAAACTTGTTGAATCCTACCCATAGTTTCTGAAACTGAAGAAATTGGCCGCTGGTATGGCATCAGTGTCTGGAATAAGTATGCAGTGCATTAAATCAGCAGATCTAACCAGACTGTCGTTTGAACATTTGAAAGCAATTCTCTAGATTGGATGCAGCAATACAAAAACCAAAAATTGATAATATCTTGAAAGCCAAACGTCAGTTTCATAAATCTCACTAACGTTTTTTGTTACTTTGTGAGATTCGGATATGTATTCACTATGTCTGATGTAGCAATCACCTTACTAACGTCGCCAACTTCGATAACTTTTATAGTATATAAATATGTTGGTTCTCTATATTTTTGTGCGTTTCATGCCACTGACCCTCTAATAACAACAAAATGGTTCAAATGGCTCTGAACACTATGGGCTCAACTTCTGAGGTCATCAGTCCCATAGAACTACTTAAACCTAACTAACCTAAGGACACCACACACATCCATGCCCGAGGCAGGATTCGAACCTGCGATCGTAGCGGTCTCGCGGTTCCAGAGTTTAGCGATTAGTACCGCACGGCCAATCCGGCCAGCCCTCGATTAACACAGAATAGTGAAATTCGTTTATCGTGTCTTTTCACAGAGCTTTCTTCCTGGCTTGCAGGTATTGTACAGAATGATGAGGTGGTCCGCTCGATATCTGGTTACTTATCCGGTCCCTGTGAAATAAGTTCGGTGACCTCTGCTGTAAACTACCAAAACCAAATTATATGAAGGACCTGAATATTGTACGTTGCATTCTAAAACGGAGTCATTATTTTCTTCTGTAACAGATTTATCTCTCGCGACGTCAAAAACGAGGCACTCGTGACAGTCGTGCAATAGAAAGACTCCGGATTGAACTCAACTGAACAAAAAGGACATTTAGAGTACGAATTAGCTCGCCCTATTCGAATGAAAAACGGAATGAACTTTTAATACAATTTTTACGCCCTGCTAACTGGAGAACGAGACTTAATTTTCATTAGTTTCGCTCCAGTTGGCGCAACACACCCACGGTTTCGCCAGTAATACTGGAAGCGCAACAACCGGCCTGTGAATAGCGGTGTGTCGCATTAATTGCGTAATCTACTGTTGACATTTGCGGATGCGTTTAGGCGCATCGCAAACACGGCTTCATTTGCACAGCAAACAGTTGTGAGGGTGCAGGAGGACGGATCACCAGGTAAAGGGTATTCAGGCGGTGTGCCATAGCTATTTTGGTCATCTGTCTCCGGTGCATTGGGCAATATTTATTTCCTTTTAAACTAGAGTATATTCTTTACAATTGTGGTTCGGTTCAGTGCAAACTGCGTCCAGTGAAATTTCTGCTTAGAAAAGATTGAGGTGAGCGGTAATAATCTCCCCCTCCGAACCGCAACTTTGCTGGCAGATGGGAGAGCCAGGGAATCCACCGTGGTGCTTTGCTTCATAATAATTACTTATGAAGAGCGCAGCTGTCGAAAGTGATAATGATCTACTTTAATTTCTATTTGGCGCGACTCATAACTTTTATTGGTTGAAAATGGCTCTGAGCACTATGGGACTTAACATCTGAGGTCATCAGTCCCCTAGAACTTAGAACTACGTAAATCTAACTAACCTAAGGACATCACACACATCCTTGCCCGAGGCAAGGCGGTCGCGCGGTTCCAGACTAAAGCGCCTAGAACCGCTCGGCCACACCGGCCGGCCTTTTATTTATGACCGGATCTTCGGAAACTGTAATGGGAAATCAAATTAGAAACACGTAAATTAAAAATATTACGTACAACATATTTTAAAATAAACATAAAATAAAACATGGTCCGTATCAGTGGCTCAGCAGTGCTACAAGTAATGTACGTGAGATGCAGTGTCCTACGAAAAGGCTAGGAGTACACATTATGTCGGTGACAGAAGCTATACCATGTTTCTCCTCCCAGTCGTAGAACCACGTGTGAACGTTCTCTACATGTGACTTTAGACCGTGAAAACCATTTTCTTTTTAATTATAATTCTTCATATCATTGTCAGTATTAATACAATATGGCGTTTTAGTCTTCGATCGCTATACTTTATTTTCAATTACCGGTTTCGGGCTAGCTGCCCATCTTCAGATCATATATTGTAGTTACAGAATAACTTCTCCGTACAGAACACTCGGTTCGCTGTCATAGGTAAAGTAAATTTCAATCTGTTAAAACCTTATATCGCAGTTTTTAAGAGTAACCTAATTGGTAACAGTAAAAAGTGCCCTCTACCTATAACAATTGTGCATCTGTTATTATTTCACCGTATATATTAATGGCGAATATTCTTTTTAATAAAACAATTTTTTAAGGCAATAACATATGAATAATCTTTTTTGAGTGGACAATGAAACGAAAAATTTACACTAATTCAAAATTTCTTTTTGAAGAAACATAAAATATAATTAAAATGTAGATATTGTTTCGAAAATGTGCGTTTCCTCTTCTTTGTTTTTATTGGTGGTGTAGTGGATTTCCCTACGTCTACGCCACGCCGAGTTCTCATCCGCCGCGCCCAATTCACCTCGCCGCCAGTACGCTGAGGGCCGTTCCGCTGCAGCTGTTTCTTACTGGGGCGTGCTGTTGCTTTCAAGAGTAAGCCTAAAACAGGTCTTTAAAAATCTCATAATAATTCCTGTGCATAAAATCACTTTGCTCACTAAGTAGTAGGCCTGGGATTTTTCTTTGATGAGCGTATATTCAATCTCTTTGAGCACGTTGAGATAGAGACTTTTTGGAGCTTTATGTAGCACCTCCATTTATTCATTTATAACTCACTTCATGTCTATTCTCTTTTATATGTGTTCCAAATGCTGTTCGATTGCTATGACTGCAATGTTCCCTGTATCGAATTTCAAAATTCCGCCCTGTTTGTCCTATATAATAACTGTCACATTCAGCAAATTTAATATTATATACTCCGGAATTATTGTATTTCATTTGTTTTGTCGTTGCTGGTTTATGTCTTAGTCTATGTGCCGTTTGCCCTTCATTCTGAAATGCCACTGCGATGTTTTTTGGAAAGCATTCAGCAATTCTTTCCGACACACGCCCTTTGTATGTCAGGGTGACAAACTTCTTCTTAACTTTAATTTTCCTAGAATCGCTACTGATAACCGCGGATTTGTTTTTGATCTTGTTAAACATACGTGTAACATCTTGTGTCCTGTATGCATTAGCTGCTGCTACTTGCTTAATAATACCTAGTTCTTTCTGCAACTCATCTTCCTTTAGTGGCAGTCTGAGGGCTCTGTTGCACATTGCATGAAAGTACGATCTTTTATGATGTTCCGGGTGGTGCGACGTCGCTACTATGATGTTGTCGGAGCAAGTGTCTTTTCTATAGACGCCGAAAACGTGCCTGCCTCCCTCCTTTCTGACGGTCAAATCTAAATAGTTAATCGCCCCATTGTTTTCCATTTCTAGTGTGAATTGAATTTTTGGATGCTGTTCGTTTAAAACTTTAGTCATTTCCTCTACGTCTTCTTTTTTCCCTTTGAATAATAAAATAGTGTCGTCAACATACCGTATGTAATAAATTAACTTCTCCTTAATTTCTGGAAAAGAGCTAAAAACTTTGTTCTCAAAGTCATTCATAAAAATTTCAGCTAAAATGCCTGATATACTGTTTCCCATAGCTACACCTTCATCTTGAATAAAAACTTTATCGTTAAAGATAAAACTATTAAAACTCAATGTGAACTCTAGCATAGCCACGAGTTCGACGATTTCACCCATGCTCATTGACCTATTTTTTATCAGGTTTTTCCTTATAATTTGCAAAGTTTCTGGTACTGGTATATTAGTGTAGAGGTTCACGACGTCCAATGAGGCTAGGACTGCATCCTCTGGGATTGCTGACCGAGCGAGGTGGCGTAGTGGTTAGCACACTGGACTCGCATTCGGGAGGACGACGGTTCAAACCCGTCTCCGGCCATCCTGATTTAGGTTTTCCGTGATTTCCCTAAATCGCTTCAGGCAAATGCCTGGATGGTTCCTTTGAAAGGGCACGGCCGATTTCCTTCCCCATCCTTCCCTCACCCGAGCTTGCGCTCCGTCTCTAATGACCTCGTTGTCGACGGGACGTTAAACACTAATCTCCTCCTCCTCCTCTGGGATTGCAATGTCCTTCACTTCGTTCGCGAAACACACACTATTTTTTACGTTGTAAACTTGCTCGTATTTATACGCAGATTTTAACTTACGGTACAAAGCCCTATTCAAGAGCTCATTGACGGCTTCCTTCCATTAAAAATAACACGCATTGGTTTGTTCTCTTTGTGCAATTTTATTTGCGCTCTTGCTTCAGGTGTTCTTGGATTCATCTTTACTAATCTAGCTTTTTCATTTGTAGTGAATAAAAATTGTATTGCTTCTATCCTTGCCTTTAAATCTGTCTGAAACTTCTTTGTTAAATCTTTTTTTACTTCTTTAATTCCGTTTTCCTGAAAGAACCGCATTGTCTTATCTATATAGTACTTTTCGTAAATCACCACTGAGGTACTGCCTTTATCTGACTTAATCACGATTGCGTTGTTAGAATCCAGTTTTAAGTTAATTTATTTCACTAACCTCATCTCACTATATTTACCGTTATGTCAAGTTTTCTGGCATTCAGTTGCCTCTTTGGCTTTGATGGCGATACATGTCTTCTGGAATTTAGTTAACTTAGCGTCCCTACATGCTACCTTAACTTCTGCGATCTTTCTCTTGCCGGCCGAAGTGGCCGAGCGGTTCTAGGCGCAACAGTCTGGAACCGCGCGACCGCTACGGTAGCAGGTTCGAATCCTGCCTCGGGCATGGATGTGTGTGATGTCCATAGGTTAGTTAGGTTTAAGTAGTTCTAAGTTCTAGGGGACTGATGACCTCAGAAGTTAAGTCCCATAGTGCTCAGAGCCATTTGAACCATTTTTGATCTTTCTTTTGATGTCTCGATCTTGCAAGTTCGTTCGCGGATTATGCTTAAGCCCCTTATCCAAAAGCATCTGCTCTTCATTAGAAAAGACAATATCTGTTAGGTTAACGGTTCTGTCATAAAACTTATGTACCTACTGTATTTTATCTGTTTCCCTCTCTGCCTTTGCTATTGCTCTACACAGATTAGTAATTTTCTTATTGTGTCTCTTTATGATTTCGTCCCTGTGTACCTGCAATGTGCAACAGAGCCCTCAGATTGCCACTAAAGGAAGATGAGTTGCAGAAAGAACTAGGTATTATTAAGCAAGTAGCAGCAGCTAATGGATACAGGACACAAGATGTTACACGTATGTTTAACAAGATCTAAAACAAATCCGCGGGTATCAGTAGCGATTCTAGGAAAATTAAAGTTAAGAAGAAGTTTGTCGCCCTGACATACAAAGGGCGTGTGTCGGAAAGAATTGCTAAATTCTTTCCAAAAAACATCGCAGTGGCATTTCAGAATGAAGGGCAAACGGCACATAGACTAAGACATAAACCAGCAACGACAAAACAAATGAAATACAATAATTCCGGAGTATATAAGATTAAATGTGCTGAATGTGACAGTTATTATATAGGACAAACAGGGCGGAATTTTGAAATTCGATACAGGGAACATTGCAGTCATAGCAATCGAACAGCATTTGGAACACATAAAAAGAGAATAGACATGAAGTGAGTAATATAAATGAATAAATGGAGGTGCTACATAAAGCTCCAAAAAGTCTCTATCTCAACGTGCTCAAAGAGATTGAATATACGCTCATCAAAGAGAAACCCCAGGCCTACCACTTAATGAGCAAAGTGATTTTATGCACAGGAATTATTATGAGATTTTTAAAGACCTGTTTTAGGCTTAGTCTTGAAAGCAACAGCACGCCCCAGTAAGAAACAGCTGCAGCGGAACGGGCCTCAGCGTACTGGCGGCGAGATGAATTGGGCGCGGCGGAAGAGAACTCGGCGTGGCGTTGTATACGTTCTGACGTAGGGAAATCCACTCCACCACCAATAAAAACAAAGAAGAGGAAACGCACATTTTCGAAACAATATCTACATTTTAATTATATTTTATGTTTCTTTAAAAAGAAATTTTGAATTAGTGTAAATTTTTCGTTTCATGGTCCACTCAAAAAAGACTGTTCATATATTATTGCCTTAAAAAATGTTTTATTAAAAAGAATATTCGCCATTAATATATACGGTGAAATAATAACAGATGCACAATTGTTATAGGTAGAGGGCACTTTTTACTGTTACCAATCAGGTTACTCTTAAAAACTGCGATATAAGGTTTTAACAGATTGAAATTTACTTTACTTATGACAGCGAACCGAGTGTTCTGTACGGACAAGTTATTCTGTAACTAGAATATATGATCTGAAGATGGGCAGCTAGCCCGAAACCGGTAATTGAAAATAAAGTGTAGCGATCGAAGACTGAAAGGCCATATTTTATTAATGAACGATCGCGGAATTCCCATTGAGACGTTTATGTCTACTTTTGATTGTCAGTATTGCCAAGAGTAAGATATATGGGCATTATAAAATTTTATGTTAAGTAAGGTATATTATAAAAGACCAGTATGTATCATTAATACAAGTTACGTAATAAAAAACAAAATTTTTAAGGTGACATAGCGTATGACGATTATTATATTAGGACAGAGTAAGCGTAATAAAAGAAGGTAAAAAACGATTCAAACGTTAAAACATCTAGAAGCAAAGCATTATGCGCATGTTATTGGCCAGACATGTTGTGGCGACAGTGGAATCGAAACGAATTTTGGCACATAGAAGGCCGAGATGCTAAAATTTTCCCAAAACTGTTTCAGTGAGGAAAAAGAACTTCTTTAAACAGTCGCACGAACGCCAAAACGACAATCTAAATAAATGTCCTTTGGATAGAGAAACAACTGAAATCGCTCTATAGAGGGAGGGCCACTGCACCTGACGGCGTTCGAGGACGGCTCCATGTAGAATATGCGAAAGAACTTGCCCCATTCCAGCAGCAGTGTACCGAAACTCTCTGGAGTAGCAAGGCGTTCCTAGTGATGGAAAACAAACCCAAGTTATTCACGTTTTCAAGAAGGGTCGTCGTAGTGACACACAGAATTGTAGGCCTATATCTCTCACGTGGCTCCGCTCTAGAATTTAGAAACATGATGTCCCTGTGTTATAACATTTCTGAGGCCATAAATCTCTTCTGTAGAAGAGAAGTCATGGAGCGTGTACATGCTGTGTTCCTTGACTTGTGGAAGGTGTTAGATAAAGTTCCGAAATGACGCACGGTGCAGGGAATGGCAATTTAATCTCAATGTAGACAAGTGTAATGTGCTGCGAATACATAGAAAGCAAGATCCTTTTTCATTTAGCTACAATATAGCAGGTCAGCAACTGGAAGCAGTTAATTCTGTGAATTATCTGGGAGTAGGTGTTAGGAGTGATTTAAAATGAAATGATCATATAAAGTTGATAGTCAAATGGTTCAAATGGCTCTGAGCACTATGGGACTCAACATCTGAGGTCATCAGTCCCCTAGAACTTAGAACTACTTAAACCTAACTAACCTAAGGACATCACACACATCCATGCCCGAGGCAGGATTCGAACCTGCGACCGTAGCGGTCACGCGGTTCCAAACTGAAGCGCCTAGAACCGCAAGGCCACACAGGCCGGCAAAGTTGATAGTCGGTAAAGCGGATGCCAGACTGAGATTCATTGGAAGAATCCTAAGGAAATGCAATCCGAAAACAAAGGAAGTAGGTTACAGTATACTTGTTCGCCCACAGCTTGAATATTTCTCACCAGTGTGGGATCCCTACCAGATACGGTTGATAGAAGAGATAGAGAAGATGCAACGGAGAGCAGCGCGCTTCGTTACAGGATCATTTAGTAATCGCGAAAGCGTTACGGAGATGATAGATAAACTCTAATGGAAGTCTCTGCAGGAGAGACGCTCAGTAAGTAGCTCGGTACGGGCTTTTGTTGGAAGTTTCGAGAATATACCTTCAACGAGGACTCAAGCAGTATATTGCTCCCTCCTACGTATATCTCGCGAAGAGACCATGAGGATAAAATCAGAGAGATTAGAGCCCACACAGAGGCTTACCGACAATCTTTCTTTCCACGAACAATACGAGACTGGAATAGAAGGGAGAACCGATAGAGGTGCTCAATGTACCCTCCGCCACACACCGTCAGGTGGCTTGCGGAGTATGGATGTAGATGTAGATGTAGATGTAGATGTAGATGTAGATGTAGATGTAGATGTAGATGTAGATGTAGATGTAGATGTAGAAGCCTAGTGGACAAAGTACGAGCTTACGAAATATCAGACAAGCTGTATGACTGGATCGAAGATGTTGGACCAGAGGACCCAGTCTACTACATGTAAACACGGCCCACATCATTATGGTGCCACCACCAGCTTTCACAGTTACTTGGGCCCATGGCTTCCTGGGGTCTGCGCCATCCTCGAAGCCTACCATCGAATTTGCAAACGGTGCCGTCGGACGAAAAGACCACCACCTACACAGTTGCCGTGGCATTGTGGAGCGTTAAAATGCGTGCTTTGCAGTCCTATTAAATGTGTTTGCAATTGCACCAGCTGTCTGCTGCACAATGTAGTGGTTATTTGCCCCTGTAGTTGACAATGGTCGACCACCTATCCTCCGTTGGGCCACAGTGCCTGTGTTTTGGAACGCTCCCAATGCGCATGAAACAATGTTGAGAACAATACGAAACCCCTGGGCGACACTAGTCACTCTTTGTCGTTCTTCCACTTTCCCAATGATTCTTCCCCATGTTCAAATGTTGTCTATGAGTCATGTTGTAAGGAAGGACACCACCACAGTGGTAACTGCTGGCTGATTGTCACACCCTGTCTTTTCTCGTCCCTTAAACTGCCTCGTGTTGCAGTCTCATTTGGTGCTGTAGTCGCACTGACCTCACACCATGTGATGTCCAGCTCTGTGTGCACGTCTGGGAGATCCGTATGTTCCTACACTTACATTTCCATTTACTTGTTAATACAGTATGTTACTTCATCTGGCCGTTCTTAAGTTGTTTAGAGCAGTGCATAAACAAGATTCCACAAGAGAACTGCCATGCGATATCGCCGTCTTTCTACAGGAAAGCGCTGCTCTTAGACGCAAGCAGCTGACCGGCTGTCGGCTGTTGGTTATCAAGCACCTGCTACAGTAGCCCAGGCAGTAATACTTTGTACAGCCATCTTTCCCCAGGGATCTCAATTTTGAACTGTCCAATGACCACCGATACAGAAAACTCCTCAGACGGTATCAAAGAAGTGTGCTTCTCCGATTAACAGACGCTTTTTCCACGACCCCAGTCGAGGCACTATTAGTCATACTGGGGATCGAGCCTGTGGATATTACCGTGCGTTACCAGGCAGCTAGGTATTGGTTAAAAGCGGGAGATCTCGAGAAGGTATTCTATATAACGGGAGCTAGACTGGATAATAAGCTGGCCTTGAGAAATTGGAGGTTCCAGGAGTGGCAACGGAATTAGGACTCCCTGGAAACAGGGCGTAGGGTTCATTCCATATTTCCAAACATTAAAGATAGACATCACTTGAAGCACATACAACCAAGTCGAGGTATGATACATTACCTGACAGGTCATGGTCCATACTCGGATTACCTAAAAAGGATACGTAGGTGCACTACAAATGTATGTCAGTGTGGTGAAGTAGGGTCTCCTGAACATGTTGTTTTACGGTGCTCCAACTACATCGTTGATAGTACACCACTACCACTTAATCTTACAAATGAAGAAATTATTATGAATGCAGATCTTTTCAAAGTGGTTGATCAAATTGCGAACAAGATCTCAGCAATAGAAAAGACAAAATATCAACTAAGCGAAAGTGGTGCAATGCTAGGAAATCAACACAATAGTGAAGTAGGGCTTGACATGGAAACTGCACAGGGAGAAAACGGTGATTCAAGTGAATATCGCATTATAACACGATCTATGAGAGGGACTGATGAACATGTGCCAACACCAACCGACACAAGACCTATCATACATGTAGGTGCAAACCGTAGGCGTTTCCTCTGGGTCTCTCTCAGGGGAAGGTCGCGGTTTGCAGCTGCAGGTATTATACAAGATGCTGATACATATCCTGACCAAGAAGATATTAGTGATGAGTAAGAGTCCCAAGATGATGACACTACTAATTAGTGGCAATAATAACAATAATGTTTAGTCTGTATGTAAATGTAGTAGTTGTTGTAGTGTATAGTAGTAGCACTAAGTTTGGTCTTGCGACCTTTTGTGGTGTCCTGAGTGTTACCAGGACAAAAGAACTAAATACTTCCAATATAGAAAAAAAGAAATAATTTTAGTCAAATCGGGTAAGTATGTTTACAGTTTGACCTGAAGATCATTCCAGGACGAGCAGAGTAACATAGTGTTCTAAATTGATACATTGGGTAGATTAGTATTTAGTATGTAAATTTTTCATTTATGTTTATCTTGTTTTTTTTATTACTTATATGCCATTAATAAATGCTTATTGAATTCAGGTAAAATTGTGGTGAAGCTAAATAGTAGCGGCCCGGGTCCACGACCCTAGAGACGGGAAACTCGGTGAGAAATAACGCTGAGGCTAAGAAGGCCGGAAAATAATTTGTAATAGAAATAATTGTATGAATTAATTATGCTTAAAAATACAGAAAATTGTTTGTAATTTACGACCTGCTATAGATTTCAAGAGAGCAGGTCATCAGAATGTAGCAGCAATTAAAAAAAGTTTAAAAAATATCTAATGACATTCAGAACGTGATAAACGAAAAAGAAGGAAGGCTATTTTCAATATTGGTACACGCTTCCTCATGGTGGCTCCGTGAGGCAAAACACGCCTTACTCTGTTGATCCTGGCCGATGCTGACATACAGATGTCCTGGTGAAATGATGATGCGTTGCTGACGCCAGGCCCGTGGACTGCCGGCAGCCCCTGCAGGCCATGGTCTACACCTCAGGGAGTGTTAGTTTTCCGTTGGTGCCTGGAATGGCTCCTCGGCTCCACATGCGTTGACTGCGGTTGTGTGCAGGGTTTGACCCGTTGCTCCCTGGCAGGAATTTGAGAGCGGCTGGCGCAGTGGCACTGAGTCCCGGGGAAGATGGTGTAGGTTAGGCAGTGGTGGTAGCGTTGGTGACAGCAGGTGCGGACGGTAGGTTGACGGTGCTGTGGTACTAAGTCCCGTGGGGAACTTAGAGCTCGTGGCAACAGGCACGGCCCTGTCTTCAACCCACGGCTATTGCTGGCAATGTCCAGTCACCTCATTGTTCCATGTGGCCCTGGAGTGGTGATGGTGCTCCTGGACTTTGCGACGAGAATGATTCTGCTTCAAAATTCAGACATATTTATATGGCTCTGAGGCTCATTTGTTTCAGTAAAATCTGGTACCCAGTCATGACTCCCGTAACATGATGTGGTGACATCGACCCTCCTGCTACAGTTGTTACTGGTAGACATAGTAGTTTCCGCTGAGCGCTGCTAGCCTTGTCTGGCAATCGTCTTACATATATGTTATTCCCACCCATACGTCACCACAGTGCAGCTACCAGCGTGGGGTTACTAATGCAATATTTCACGGCGTCTTTTTGATTACTTCCTATTAATTTTGTAGAAAGACTGAATAGCGACGTTACAATAGGGAAGACAATTGGCAGAACTAGCAGTTTGTTAGTGAAACCTCATTTAAACCAAATACAATACCTAGCCTTGTGGATATCATGTATTGAGAGAGATTCCATTTTATGTCCAAGATTGAGTAGCTTCGCTAATCCGTAGTAAGATTAAGCAAAAAGCTGGCACACTCGAATATTCCAAACAACGAATATCTAGAAGCAACCACCTGCAGTGAGGCGCACAGAGTGTATTTAAGCGTATTTAATAATCGACAATTCGATGCTAAATTTCGAACAGTGTTATATGAGCTCTCCAAGTCGTTATTACGCTAAGCAAAACTATCGGTGAAAGTGGTAACAAAATATCTGTCTACTAGTTACTGATTTAGCCCTGCAACATTCAATGGTAGGACACCGACACTAACGTCATCACCCTGGCCGACAGGCTTCGACATCATTCAACTTCCAGGACCAGCGAATTTTAGTGTAAAACCTCTTATTAGCTCCTTGAAAATGGCATACTTGGCTGTCATCATATTTCGAACGAAATATCGCTTCAGGCTGCTGTGAATTTTAGCATTTCTTTCTCAAGGAATACATTTCGGGAAAATAAATTAAACCTTCAAAAAATAAGTCTCGTACATCCTGATCAACCATCGCCAACTTTGTATTCGCTATTTCTTACAAGAATCAGGTTCATCGCCAGCGAATCCATTATCAGTGCAGGTGGCAAAGATTACAGAGGAGAAACATTGACTGGCCTGGTGGAACGACAATAGTGCCCATGTGATCGAGGGAAGAAAGTAGACATATTTTTTCCATCCGTGAGCGTAGAGCTTTTGTATATGTATATATAAATTCTACACTCACGGCTAGAACGGTTCCCGACTGAGGCTGTTCGGGACGCTTGATTGATAACTGTGGAAAACTTCAAACCTTCGTAACAACGTCACAATATTCAATGCGAGTTCTTTCTTTCAAGGGCGCAGCATGAAGTGCAGACACAGAGATACTATTAAAATAGCATAGTACTTTCTTGGAAATCGCCGGCCGCGGTGGCCGTGCGGTTCTAGGCGCTTCAGTGCGGAACCGCGAGACTGCTACGGTCGCAGGTTCGAATCCTGCCTCGGGCATGGATGTGTGTGATGCCCTTAGGTTAGTTACGTTTAAGTAGTTCTAAGTTCTAGGGGACTGATGACATCAGATGTTAAGTCCCATAGTGCTCAGAGCCATTTGAACCATTTTTCTTGGACATCAAAGTAAACGAGCCATTACACATCAACAGCTGAATTCATAGTGTAATAAGATGCTGAACGCTGTGTACTCTCCCACTATGACTAACCGCGGAAGACCTCTACATTGTTTATTTTTTATTAATCTGTGGAAGAAAGAGATTGGAGCAGACCCAACAAATAATCGACGTCTTACGGTCGAATGCTGCGTGTAAAACAGCACTTTCATTTTATTCACAGTTTTACTTAGTCAGACCGAGAAATAATCCTGTTATACTTTTGTTCAGAATAGCTCATGCAAGCTCTTTACCGCTTTGTGAAGCACTGCTCTTTCGCCTCTGGGGAGCCTGCATGGTTCCAGCAATTCAGACGCTATGGTGGGGAGGCCATGCAACCGACTGATCTTAAATTCACATTTTTGTACTGGTTGTGGTGGTCATGACTTGTAAGTTGCTCGGAAGTGGCTGTGGCAGTTGGAGATTTGATGAGAACATTACGGTTATTTTCAGTTGTTATTAATATGCAACGTGTAAATATTTCAGTCAGGAAATATTAGTGTTGCCACAGTTAAATTGCTATCATTTGCACGCTGGATTGTTGATGAACTGAGAGAGTGCTCTCGTATTTAGTTGCGTCAAGCGTTGTCTTTGCAAAGGTTCAGGGTTCGATTATTTGTCATAATACGGAAGCTGACCACAGGATTCTGTAGTAGTTATTCAGTCTAATCGTTTCAGCACTCAATTTCGTAATTCTCTCGTGCAATACTGGAAGGATGTGTATAGAAAACTTATATTTCTCTGATTACTGCTAATTCGATTCATTCTCACTTGTATTGTAAAGCCTATGTTGTGTGCATCTACTGGTTGATTATTTTGAGGTTAACACAGAGTATGAGTAGAGTTTTATGGTAACTGTTTGTGCCCTTCTCCGTCTTATATTTAGTTTTGGTGCGTAATCTTGAAGTACATGTCACGTGATGTCATCTTGGTAACACTTTTGTTAATTCAGTGATCATCTACGATACAGATAACGAAATTATTCATATACAGTTTCTCACACGAATTATTAATAAATATATCATTCAATGGATGTGTACATGGTTATGAAAGGTGAGTTTCGTTCGGTTCGACGGGATGCAGATTTGCTGCAGCAGACTTTTACAATATGTATGTTGATGTTATCTAATAACTTATGCAGTAATGGTAGTGAAGCCTGCAGCTTTCGCAATAGTACACACAGATTTTCTCTTTGATCTTGCAGACATTAACGCGTTCTTGTGTCAGCAACTTATACCTTCTACAATAACGACTTCTGGATCTGATCATTCATTTCAATAACGATGGTAGGTATTTAATCATTTAAAAATATTACACAACGCAGTAAAACGTGAATTTAGGTAAGTAATTCTAAAACTCTGTTTTTCTTGATTGTATTATAGTTTTGCTGTCATCAATATGATACGGCCTTTTTTTCGCAAACATTGTACTTTCAGTTCTAAACATTTGTAAAATCCACCCAGGCGCGAAAATAGAGGCATCATTACAACTACATCATTATTCAATCACTTTGGTGAGGTTTTATCTGTGCTGGACCATTTTCAGATCAAATTGTTGTATTTACACTAAAGTTAAATCATCACATAGCACTGTGTGTAGCTACAGGCTAATCATATTTACACTCTGTAATTTCGAGACATTTTTAAAGTGATTAGACATTGGTTTTACGTTCTGTTACACAGGCTATGTTACACAGTCTATGTGCATTGTTTCACGTTGCACGGATTTTCTGTAACGTGAATGCGACTGTGATTAGTTCTCTCGCTTATTTCAGAGTTAGACAAAGTTGCAAAATTGAATATTGGGGCACGAAAATTTGTATAACAGCATATATTCAATAAATCATGGATCCCTCTAGCTACAAATGTTAGCAGACCAGTTCTTAACACAGTACATAGGTTACAATTTATTAGTGCAGTTTTGAGGTGTGGAGGTTGTGGCATGCAACTTCAAACGACTCAGTGCACTAATGACCCACTCAATCTCACGGAACAAGGATTTTCTTTACCGTCTTGCAGAAGATGAGAAAGCTCTGAGACAATAACATATGGAAAAGGGTGTTGTTTACAGAATACTGATTTGATGTCTCTCAGGGGTATAATGTGTCCTGTCCAAGGTTCATCTTTGCATAAGTACTGCAACAGATATCCATTTGAAGCTGTTCGTTGTAGTCGAGCCTTTGTCTTCGACTCCACATTCCCCTCCCTCCCAGTTCCCTCCACGACCAAACAGCCAATACCTTAATTGCCCAGGTTGTGTCCTATTAAGCGATCCCTTCTTTCGGTCAATTCGCAACATAAATTTCATTTCTTCCCAACACGATCTAAAACCACATAAGATATCCGATTTACCCATCGAATATTTAACATTTTTCTACAGCGCCACATTTAAAAAGCTTCCATTCTCTTTTTCTATGACTCTTTATCGCTCGTTTCACTTCCATATAAAGCTGCCCTCCAGACTACATGGCCAGACGACGTAATAAAAGACCACACGAATAATGCTTTTTAAACATTAATCTTTAATTGAGAAGTGGATGTTAAATTGATGTTGAGGTTGGTGGTTAAGAAAACCGAAATACGAATTAATTTTTTGTTGACGCACAAGGGGAGTAACATTTTACCGAACAAATACTAACTCAATTGACAATTTATTACATGTGGCATCCCGCCCTTTCCCATGTTAGGGCACTTTTTCCTGTTTATATTAATGACCTTTCATTGGTAACATTACTAGATGTCAAATCAGCATTGTTTGCAGATGAAATAAACGTAGTGGTAAATAGCAAACCAAGTACAGCTTTAGAAAGATCGGTTAGGAAAGTTTCATGCTTTTAAGCCAATTCTTAGTCACCACACTTATAAAACACACATGACATGCATGTAGAACAGGTATCCTCGCAGTATATATCTAAAACATGACGACAAGCAGCAAGACGAGGTTCATTGATTTAAACTCCTGGGATGAGAATCTGATACTGGTTGCAACGTTGAGGAACATATCACAGAACTACAAAAACACGTAAACATATTTTTATTTGCATTATTAGATCAAGTGATATAGAATTAAAAAATATATAAAATTACTGCCATATTTCGCATACTTTAATTCTTTCATGTCATATGGGATAATTTTTGCGGTAACTCTCCACTCTAAGTTTTCCAAATCGAAATGCGGGAGCTATAAATCGTTTGTGGTGAGAACGGAAGATGGTCCTGATAAAGTCTCTTCAAGGAACTGGGGATACTAAATACTGCCTCCCTATATGTCTATTCCATAATGAAATTTGTCATAAGTAATATCTGTCTTTTTCAAACCGAAGTCCGACTTCATAGAATCAATACTATAAATCGTCGTCAATACTTAAAGGAACTTACTTTGCTCCAGAGAGGTTTCCATTACGTAGGAAGACATATTTACAATAACTCCACGTAAAGCATAAAAAATTAGCTGCTGAAAACGTTAAATTCAAGAGGACAGTAAAAATTTATTGGTGGTCAACTTCTTCTACTCAGTTAACAAATTTATTAGTAGATCTTGATATATTGTTATTATTATCATTACTGTTATTATTATCATGATTCTAATATATCATTATAGTATTGTACTATGTTATTAGTATTATTAATATTATGATATATCACGTATTTTACGTAACTTTAGAATTTTGTACATCTTTAGTGCAATATTGTGATCAATATAAATGAGTGACGTAAACTGATTTTCTGTTTGAAGATGCACTGTTACAATAGCCTAAGAATTGTCATATGCACCTCAGTGTGCTGCAGGTTTCCATGTTCTGTCAAAAGTTTTCTAGTTCCTCTTAAATGAAAGTATGTTTAAATTCTTTTGACTAATTCTCATTCATGAGCACCAATTCACTTAACATCTGTGAAAGTGACATAAGCATACTTCACTGTTTATCCCCATGTAATTGCTGTTCTTATTTTTTGGATGTTCCGGAACCTCTTCACTATGGATCTATGGAAATTGGTGCACCTAATGTCAAAAATATTGTACGTATTACTGTACACGTATAGAATTTCATTCCAGGAGGATTCTGCAGATCGTAAGACTCGACTTTCAATGCAATAGCTCTAGATACCACAGGAGCGAGTTTTGGTGCACAGTACCACCTAAAACTCTATCACTATCTTCTTTAACTACTCCATCGGCTTAGAGTTACATAAGACTGATCGAGAATTATGCTAATAAAAATGTTGCCTTCTAGGCGAAAGCATAGAGCAAGTTTCTAGCACTAGATCCAGGCAGAATGTTTAGTAAGAGACTCATACAAATAAATCAATGGGATAACGTTGGAGCTGATTTATGTCAGTGTTGTTTGATGACATGTGTACTTTCTGGTTCAACTGCATGTAAGAGTTCAAAAGTCACTTTCCGACAGAAAAGTGTCTCATTTTCTTTTTATGTGACAATCATTACTTACATTGGGTGTCTGTGATTTTCTGTTGTTCTCTATGAGACCTGGCGGTGGGGGCGGATTAGTTACCGTATTGAATGGAGATAACATTTAGAAAACTTCGGTTATTATCCTGCTTAAACAACAGTGTAAAATTATGTCTTCTATTCTCCATCGTATGCTGTGTGTAGAAGCAGTAGTAATTAGCGTAACTACCGAGAAACTACCTTTGTAACGAACTAATTAATGTGGAAACAAATCTAAATCCTAACTTCTGTCGGAGTAGTCAAACAACGTGTATACCAATTGTGGGAAAAGGGACACCAAGTGTACTCTATGACGCGTGGAACAGGCACGTGTACGTCAGAGCTGATACTTTAAGCACACGTGTCAGACAGACCAGCTTATCACACTACGTCTGGATAAATTGTCAAAACATCTTTGGATATACATTATTTTCTGTTCCAATAACGTCAGACACCTAACGGACATTGCGTGTGTGTTACAGTTGTTGATTTAATTTAATTTACTTTTTTTATCAGGTTCAGTGGCACCACGAGAGTCACAGCTACTTGGGTATGGAACGAGTCAGTACACAGTTTACAGAATACTGATTAGAAAATTAATAAACAAAGGAAACTAATCACTTAAGCGAAAACGAATAATGGTGGCAGAGTATACTAACAAATAACACGTTATAGATGTATTGCGAGGAAATACTGTACAGAATAGATGCAGTTATACTGGAAGCTGAGCTGATTGACATAGAGACGTGATTACTACTGCACACCTTTCTTTACAGTGTTTGAGGAAATGTTATCCAAATGAGTCAATAATATAATAATGTCAACCACAAATTAGAAATGGAAGAATATGTACAGTGTATGATACCGCAAATCTTTACAGTTCATCAGTTCTTGGCTAATAATTTTCTCAGTGAGTGCACAAAGTGTCGTAAAACATACAATTTTTGTTTAGTCATCGGTCTTCTGATCAACGGTTTTTTGATTAGATCCTGCGTGCCACGAATTCCTCTCTCAAGCAGATTTTTTTTATCTCAGAATAAAACTTGTATGCTTTTCTTTTTCTTTTTATTTTTCATGGCCTTTCCTGTATCTTCACAGGGCCGGCATATTGAATATGGCAACGTTAGTGGTAAAGGGTGCAGCAGTTCCTTTGCTGTCGAGAGCCCTTCACTCTCGGTGCATAGTTGGTGTATCCTATTGAACTGCGACTAGTGTGATCCTATAGAAAAGTATGTGAACGTTTTCGAAATGTTGCTCAATCGTGCAACTGAGGCCGGGCGTGGATACCAACCTGGTCTTCATCTAATCGGCTGTGGGAAACGACCTGAAACACCACATCCCGGCTAGTCTACTCGCACGCTCATCGTTAACTGTCAGGCCAATTTGATGCGGGGCTGGCGCATATCCCTGACTCCTGGAAGCGGCGTAGTAACGCAGATAACTATCTAGTCGGATATATATCAGTCTCTGTCTCTCCCCTACTCTTGTACCATGGATGTTATTCCCTTATGTCTTAACACATATCACATCATCCAGTCCTTTCTTCTAGTCAATGTTAGTCTTCTTGCCATCATCTCCTCGCCAGTTCTATCAGAGAACCATTCATTCAGGTCATCTAATTTTCAACGTCCTATTGCAGAGCCGCATCTCAAAGGCTTCGATTCTCTTCTTTTCCGGTTTTCCTACAGTCCATTATTCACTACCATGTATTGCTGTTCTCCATACGTATATTTTGACGAATTTCTACCTGCAAATTAAGGCCTGTATTAGATGATAGTAGATTTATTTGGGCCAGAAATTCCCTCTTTGGTAGTGCTACTCTCTTATGTCCGCCTTGCTTCGTCCGTCATTATTTTCCTTTCGGGGCAGCAAACTTTCATCATTTCACCTGCTCTGTGGTCCCAAGTATTGAAATTAAGTTTATCGTTTATCTTAGTTCTGCTGCTCCTAATTAGTTTCGTCTTTCTTCAGCTTACTCTCAATCCATTTTCTATACTCATTTCTATTCATACGATTCGACTGGTTTCTCTTTTCCACTGAGAGGAGTTATGTCATCAGTGAATCTTATCATTGATATCCTTTCACCCTAAATTTTAATCCCAGTCTTGTAACTTTCTTTTATTTCTGTCATTGTTCCTCGACTTGTCTATTACGAACATAGAAGCATATCTCTGAACTTTACGATGTCCACCATCATGCTTACTTGATAGTTCCTCCAATAGCGGGAACGCCATTGTAGAACTGATCGTCGTAGATGTCACGTATTTATCTCGTTTCTTGTCGCTTCCTAGAGTTTATCCCAAATACTTTAACATTTCAGAGGACTCCAGAACATCAGGCACCGTTGTATCCTTTCGTTTCTCAGTGTGTAAATAGGTCTCCGACTTATTATATGAAGTGAAAATTGCGTACATTTTTTTCCGAATTTCCTTACGATCGTCAAACGACGATGCCTTCTAGTTAACAACAGCATCGTCAGAGAACAATCGTGCCCGTTGCAGTATTCTCTGCACAATAGTTTTAGTTCACCAATAACATTGACGTTTCTCCCCTGCGGTCATATATTTACAGCCTGGTATCACACAGAGTGCGTTGCGGGTACTTTTAGTCACATTTTTAGCGTCGTTTCTCTGATACCTTCTTCAGATTTCCATCAAATCAGTGTAAATGCTCTCCACTGCGTCAACGCGTATTTACCAGGGGATTCGTCATAAGCGATTGCCGCGGTGAACAGCTGCCAGTGAGGCGTGGGTAAAAATAGCGCCACTAACAGGGTGGCGAGAGACGTGACGCGTCAGTGCCCCCGCCGGGTGCCCAGGTGCCGCGATAAGGTGCTATCTGCCTCCCGCACGGGCCACGCCTGACGCGCGTACTGCACACAGCCAGCTGCCACTGAGAGCTGAGCCGAAATAAACGGCCGCTTCCTTTACAGACTGACGATAAGGCGCTGTAGTAGAGTGTCCTAAGTGTAGTGAAGATCCAATGAAAGACAAGCGGAGGAACTATAACTCACCTGGTTAAGAGTATTCTTGGTTGAACATAAATAAAAGGGACAATTGGAAATATAGTAAGGAGGATGGGTCGCAAATAGGTAGATGTGGTGTACATGTTCAGCCAAACCAATGATTACAATTTCAGAAGTATTGGATCCTTTTTTTTTTTTTTTTTTTTTTTCAAGAGCAAGAACTTCACAAATTGAGCACGTCAGTAACGCTTTGGGCCACCTTTGGTAATATACAGCTTGGCTTCACAAGCTGCGACATCGTCGCGAAAAAACACAGTGACCCGTATATGTAATAAGTTTCCTTTAATTTACGTCTATGGTCACAATCGTTTCCGTTTAACAGATTACTGATTTCGGTCTTTAATGACCACCATCAGATCTGACTCATAAAATCAAAGTCCTAATGCACTGCAGCCATAGCTGACTAGGACTTTGATTTATGATACAGATCTGATGATGGTCATTAAAGACCGAAACCGGTAATCTGTTAAGCGGAAAAGATTGTGACCATAGACGTAAATTAAAGGAAACTTAATACAGCTTGGCATTGACTGACAGAGTAGTTGGATGTTACCCTGTGGGATATCGTACCAGATTCTGTCAATTTGACGCTTTAGATCGTCAAAATCCTGAGCTGGTTGAAACATGCTGCCCATAACGCTCCAAACGTTCTAAAATGAGTTAAGATCTGACGACCTTTCGGGCCAAGGTAGGGTTTGGCCTGCACCAGCAGAAGCTCTCGTGGGAATTTTTTGCTGAAAACTATACCCAGGATGGCTTGCCACGAAGGACAATAAAACGAGGTGCAGAATAACGTCGACGTGCCGCTGCTCTGTAAAGGTGCCGCGGATTACAACCAAAAGAGTCCTGCTATGGCTCTCAGACAATGACTTCTGGTTGTCGGGACATATGCCGGGCGACAATCAGGTTGGTATTCCACAGCTGTCCAGGGCGTCTCAAGACAGTCTTCGCCATGGAGTGTCATGACTGCAGTATAATTGTCTTCAGAGATGAGTCGCACTTCCAACTGAGCACCGATGACCAGCGCCCCAAACAGCGTTAGAAAACCAAACTAGCTGTCAACTGCCATGCAGCGCAGTCAGGAGTGATGGTCAGAGATGTCATTTCTTTTCATAGCCGTACCTGTTGACCTTCATGGCGATCCATCCTGGGCCTATATTTCGGCAAGATAATACCCGCCCACGCACGACGAGAACTGCTGCTTGTTGTAATGGGACGCGAAATTAAAGCGTCACCCATCCACAAGGATCAGCTCAGTTTGCAGGTAAATATAAGCTTAATTTAGTGTTTTGTTTATGTATTTGTAATATTTTGTTATGTTTGCAAACTATTTAAAGTTCTGTACTTTGGTTTTGTATGTTTCATGTTTGCAGAGAGCAGCGCAACTCGAGGACACAGCATCTTCACTGCCGAAACCAGAAAGAAAATTGCTGGCCACTAGACGTCGCGGGCCAACGGCCAAAGAGCAGCAGAAGATCCTGTGACCGAGTTGTTGCGTCGAACCTCAAACATTCAAATAAATAAAAATTTGTAATTTTCCATTGTAATGACGTCACAGAATGTTTAGTTCATGTTGTATTTTGTTCAGTTCTGTTTTGTCGAGTCTGATGTTCACATCTGTATGTAGCATATACGAAGACAATAAAACAGCGTATGCTCTAAAGCTTAAATATGTGTTCGGGAATTATTTATGAAGAGTTATATTGAGGGAGAATTATTACAGAATTTTTCCAAGATATTAATTTTCATAAGAGTTTGATTTCGATTTTTGAATCTTAAAGGTTTTACAGTTTGATTTTAATATGGGAAAATAAGATTGCTTGGGAGAATATAATTTTCAAGAAGAAACAAACGACACCTAAATTTCAAAAGTTTGCGCTAACCAGTTGGACTGAGTGACGTAATTTTGCACAAACGACTCAACTGGAGGTGTTTTAATTACAGTTCCGTTCAAGAATCTTTTATAGAGAACTTTAAAAAGGATATAAATAATTTTTTTAAGTGTTTTGTAAACGACGTAGGTGACGAAGTCTGCACATGGTCATATTTCAAACACAAATCATTGAGTCATACGCGTCGTTACACTACATTGTCTTCGTATGTGCGAAACCATATCTTAGACAGCAATGTCGCCGGATCTCTCACCGAGAGAATTGGGAGCATTATAGGAGGGACCCTCCAAAACCTCTATGGATTCTGATTATCTAACGAGCCAGTTGGACAGAATTTGGCACGATATCCGTCAGGATGACATCCAACAACTATCAATCAATGCTTGACTGAGGGCCAGAGGTGCATCAACACGTAGTTGTGCTGCTACGATTGTGAAGCTCTTTCTCTTGAAGAAATCACCCACTGAAGAGATTGAAAAAATCAGTTGAAAAACCAAGATTTATTAGCCCTGGACCTAGGTTTAAAAATTTCTTCTTTAGAGGGAGTGAGGCCTAAAAATGTATATAATCGGTTACAAAAATTATTTTTACAAATATAACAAAATATTAACAGTAGAAAAATATTTCTGAGGTAAGCATATTCACTTGTTATATCACTTAGCTGTACATTACATTAACTGAAGCCAAGCGGCTCTTGTCATATACAAAATGACATAAAAACACGAATTATCTCATGCCATGGCTTTAGACAACAGCCACATTACATTCAGCGTCCTTCAGAATAAATGCTTACTGGTAAATGTTCACTGATAAAGGCTAATAAACCTTTGTTTATTGTTCCTGTCTCATTTTCTTTTTCATTTTTTTCCCAATTCCCCCACCAAACATTTGTATCGCTACAACAAATCATGTTTTTGTATCTACATTGGTAAGCCAACTTACGGTGGGTGGCGGAGGGTTATTCTCGTAGCAGTATCTCTCTCCCCTTCCCTGTTCCATTCGTAAATGGCGCGTGGTAAACATCTGTACCACCTCCATTTACTCGTATTTTCTCGTTGCGACCATTCCGGGAGACTCTGCCGGAACTTCCCCTCTCCAAATTTCAGTAGTAACCTGGCCCCGATGCGCAACGCCTATCTTGTAAGTTCTGCCACTGGAGTTTGATAACCGTCTCCTTAACGCTCTAACGCCTACTAAACAATCCTGTGACGTAATGCGTCTCTCTTTCTGTATACAACATGGTAGCGGTCCCAGATTTCCGAACAAAAACTAATAACGCGTCGAAAGAGTGTTTTATATGCCACTTGTTTCGTGGGTGAATTGCATTTCATTAAGATTTTTCCAATGAATATCAGCCTGGCGTCCGCTTTCCCTACACTTTGTTTTGTGTGGTCATTCCACTTCAGGTCCCTCTGCACGGTTGCGGTAGTTTTAATTTCCAGTGGTTCTTCGCCAATAGTGTAATGGTACTGCAGAGGAATTCTTTGTCTGTTTATGCGTTCTACGCTACATTTATTTATATTCAGGGTCGTCTTCCAGGATCTGCATCAATTATGAATTATCTGCAGGACTTCCTGTAAGTTGTTTCAACATTCTCGCGTTGCTGCCTTCTTGAACACAACTGTCATCTGCGAACAACTTTATGCTACTTCTGACGTTATCTATAGGCTATTTGCGTAAATGTGGACAGTAACTTGTGTATCATACATTCTTAGGGTGCGCCTGAAATTAACTGTCAATTTTATTCGTTCATGAACGATGCTATGAGTTCCACCTGCAAGAAAATCGTGAATCGAGTAACCTATCTGGACCGATACTCGGTCAGCTCGCATTTTGTTGACTAAAGAACAGGAAACGAACCATAATAACAAGCAGGTAGAGCCTGTACGTCTTCGCTATCATACGTGCATGAATGTGTCAAAAGATACAAGTGCATTTCACCTTGGTTACTACTACTATTATTATTATTATTATTATTAGTAGTAGTAGTAGTAGTAGTATCGTTATTTTTCCTTTTTTGAGAAACTTGATTTGTTGCTACACCATAAGCGTTCAGTGACAAGAAAAATGACATGACTGTTTCGCAGTACGTGCAAACTACTAGTGTGCCATCTTAGTCGTTTCCACTAATTCCACTGCTCAACAGCTGGTGCCCTCCTTAGGGGTCGACAGACTCGCATATCTTTGAAGTTGTCTCGAAAAAGCAACGTCCTGGAAAAGTATTTGTTATATCTGAAAATTGCACTAAAATCGTGCGTAAGATCAATTTCGGTGTCCCGTTGGATTAATGCTCCGCTCACAAGGATTGGGATCTGCGCTGGGAAAAGAGGAAGTAGCTTATGCGACAGTGGGAGCAAGTACGATGGTAATGAAAAAATGTGAGGATAATTAGTGTTGGAGAATGGGTTTGGGGTAGGAGTAACAATGGTGGTTGTGGACACTATGGAAAGAAAAATGGTTTGAAGCGAAAGGAAAATAATGAAGCTAGAAAGGAAGTGGGACTCTGATGTGAGGAGTAACACGGGGCAGTGCTTTATGCGTAGAAATGGCAAGGTCAATTTCGTTACATGGTAGATGGAGATAGTTGAGGTTCACTAGGTAGGTCGTATGAAAGATGTGTAGATTCAGATCCGTTATGAAGTGCGTAATGTCAGTAGCATGCTTGTTAATATTAAGAGCGGAAATGTTACTGGAGTCAAGTTTGCGGACTGTAAATGATATATGGAGATGCTGAAAGCAGATAAAGAGGGAAGGGTATGCAGATGACCTGCAGTTCCCTTATACACACACATCGGCAAATAACATAGCATTCGCTAACCACTGTCCATGTCGCGTTTCGGCTATATTACTCCACAGCTTATTTGTAGATGACCTGTGACGCACTCTACCAAACCTCATATAATATGTGCCCTCTATGAGGTAGCGCCACGGCTGGGCACAGAGGAGACAAGCGCCTTGCGATCCATGGTGTGCCTGGTATGGACCCCTGTGGGCCGGGTGTGTACACGCCACTTGTTGCTCACCCTTGCAGCTAGACAACCCGCAGCGCAAACACGTGTCCCTTCGCCTGCACTCCTATCTCACAGCTCGGAATGCGTTAAAAGAAACTTGAAAATAGCCTTTGCTGTTTACATTATACACTGGTTTACATAAATTAAGGGAAAAACAGATAACGAAGAAAATACCACTGAAAAAATTATAGGGGAGAGTTTTGCATTTAGTGTATAGTAACCTAGGAACACACGATGTTTTTTTGATTGGTACTTCCGTCTAGTGACTGATGTTATAAATACGTGAAGAAATGCACACTAAAGACCTCCGAAAGCTATTTCCGAGATTTTCTACAGTTTTTGTTGTTTGGCGATTTGTGCTATCCCGATTTGAAATAATTTTTCAGCTACAGAGCCGGCCGAAGTGGCCGTGCGGCTCTAGGCGCTGCAGTCTGGAACCGCGAGACCGCTACGGTCGCAGGTTCGAATCCTGCCTCGGGCATGGATGTGTGTGATGTCCTTAGGTTAGTTAGGTTTAACTAGTTCTAAGTTCTAGGGGACTAATGACCTCAGAAGTTGAGTCCCATAGTGCTCAGAGCCATTTGAACCATTTTTTTCAGCTACAGACTTTTATGGTCAGTAAAATGCTAGATATTTTTAGAACTAGTTTTAAAAATGCGGACAGATAAACTAAACTTCTGTGTGCCGGACTGAGACTCGAACTCGGGACCTTTGCCTTTCACAGGCAAGTGCTAAGCCATGTCTCCGCAGTATCCTTTCTTTCAGGAGTGCTAGTTCTGCAAGGTACACAGGAGAGCTTCTGTAAAGTTTGGAAAGTAGGAAACGGGGTACTGGCAGGAGTAAAGCTGTAAGGACGGGGCGTGAGTCGTGCTTGGGTAGCTCAGTTGGTAGAGCACTTGCCCGCGAAAGGCAAAGGTCCCGAGTTCGAGTCTCGGTCCGGCACACAGTTTTAATCTGCCAGGAAATTTCATATCAGCGCACACTCCGCTGCAGAGTGAAAATCTCATTCTGGAAACATCCCCCAGGCTCTGGCTAAGTCATGTCTCCGCAATATCCTTTCTTTCAGGAGTGCTAGTTCCGCAAGGTTCGCAGGAGAGCTTCTGTAAAGTTTGGAAGGTAGGAGACGAGGTACTGGCAGAAGTAAAGCTGTGAGGAGGGGGCGTGTGTCGTGCTTGGGTGGCTCAGTTGGTAGAGCACTTGCCCGCGAAAGGCAAAGGTCCCGAGTTCGAGTCTCGGTCCGGCACACAGTTTTAATCTGCCAGGAAGTTTCATATCAGCGCACACTCCGCTGCAGAGTTAAAATCTAATTCTGGAACCTACACTTCGTCAGTAGTGCCACCGCCTCGTACCTTAAAACAGTTCTTTCATCATGGGACATATGATACTCCCAGATGAAACGAGATTCTTTAACCTGTTAACAATTTTACCTGTCTTCAAAATGGAAACTTGTATTAGTTCCCAGTAGCTTCCATTTAAAAATGTATTCAGCTTTTAACTGACCTTTGATGGTACTTCTGCTTAATTTGTATGTCTAGTAGAGTCACAATGAAACATAAAGACTATTAAATCAGTATTGATAAGGTCTTCTCGATTGTAACGCGTTTGAATTTCCGACGAATATTTGTTCCTAGATACATGACGAAGTTTTACTTTCGAATATGTTTTTGCATTTGGAAGAGCCTTAACTGTTCGGAGTAATTTTTATAATCTCAGAAAGACTGAAGCACAAAAAGTGTGTGCCACAATTCACAACGGATTAAGGAAATATACTAAATTTCTATTAGAGGGCTGGCTGGAGGCAAAAGTCTGAAAAGTGCAACACTCACCCTATGCCGAATGCCATAAAAAATAACCAAACCGTAGAAAGTATACAGAGTGGAGTAGGAAAGGTCAGAGCGGAATGAGGCATAAATTTCCAGATAGCCACATATCGGAAATGCACCCTTCTGGAGATACTGTCTTAAAAGTGACACCAATCTGCGACTTACTGCAACGAAAGTTAGTGTGGCAAACGAACGTCTTTGTGAGTGAGCCCACTATCACTTCGAGGACGTGACGATGTTGGAGACAGGAATTCAGAACATTAACTAAAAGAAACTGAGCCGAGAAAACAACAGTAAAATCTGATTTCTGTGTTTTCTTCCGTTGTCTTCCTAGTCTACACTTATTTGTTACATCAAAAGTTTATTCATGCATTAGAAAAACTGAAATACACTCTAAGACAGAGAAAAACGACACACCTCGAAGGAATTATGTAAATGAGACGGAAATCGGTAGATGTGATGTATATGTACAGAAAAACAAGTCATCCCCATTTCAGAAAAACTGGATGATTTATTCAAGACAAAGAGCTTCACAAGTTGAGCAAGTCGTAATGCGTTGGTCCACCTTCGCCCCTTAGGCAAGCAGTTATTCGGATTTATTATCCCATTCGGATGATCCCTTCGTGGCGCACGATTTTCTTTTTTGTCCTGTATGTGATCTTCTGATTTCATTATTAATAACATTCCTCCTTATAACAAGTATTGACTATCTTACAGCTGTGCTATTTGATAGTAAAGGTCATTATCACAACAAATGAATGGCTTTGCGGTACATTAAGTGTTGTTGATTTAATGGAGCCTTACCAAATAAACAGCACAGATAATTCGCGCCTAACCTAATTAGCAATGAACAGAAGTTTAAAGTTTCTCTAGCTTTGACTGTTCAGCCATTATCTTCGGCAAATTCAGTCTCAGGCGTGGTGGGCTAGCGGTTAGGCATGTACTTGGAGAACTAAATGTCTTAGGATCCAGTCCCAGTCGAAACACGGAATTTTCAATCTGCATTCGGTATGAACGAGACGTTACACTCGCATATCTCCTTTCCGCAGAAGGATTACACTCAAGTCGCCTAAGCGGTATATAATTGAAAGACTTCCACCAGCCCGTTGAGTCAGAGAGAATTATCGTTATTAACTAATTTAACTAGCAACCGCGATCTTTTTACATAAACGATATTGGCTGTGGCAAGTTACGTTTCCAACCAACGGTTTTTTGTAACTGTTTGTACGCCTGGAATCCCTACCATTCTCTGTAGGCTATGTGAAACAAACTACATACAGATGCAAGATAAGCATTCGTATCAGATCTGATACAGTACTGGCGTACAGAAAACAAATGTTTCAGTGTGTATTGGAGCAAAACATTGAAATCATTACATGATACTGCTACTCATGGTATCAGTGAGCTTCAGAAGATGTAATGACACTCGTCTTGCAAAACTGCCCTCAGCACCACAACAGAACTACTCCTATAAGCGTTCTACAGACGGGGAGATGGTCTACTCTCAATTCGTATTATTTACTCACTAGACTGTTCGGTCCTTTGATCAGGTCCTGTAATTAATCCTCACCTTCACTGAGGACAACATCATCAGCGAATCTTGATCCTCTTTCCCCTGAATCCCTGCGATATCTGCAGTTAAGACAGCGTAAGTATAACATAAAAGGAAACGAACTGTCAAATAAATGTCAAATAGTACTTTAAAGCAAACGAACTACCAAAGAAGTGTCAAGGCGTATAACATGCGTTCATAATTTCCACATGTCACTTAATCACTACGAATTAGACAATTACCGTTTACTGTAGTTGCAAGATAGACATCAAATCAAACTAGGCATTACTTGAGAATGGCAATAAAGCCGAAAAGCTGTCACAAAGAATATTAAACTTATTGCAGCAATTCTGAAACTTTTCAAAATGTTCTGGTTCCGCGCAGAATCGGAGAGGAAAGGAACCTGTGGAAAACACTGAAAAGCAGAAGGACAGGAAGATAGGACATCTGTTACGACATGAAGGAATGACTTCCATGGTACTACAGGGAGCTGTAGAGGGCAAAAACTTTAGAGGAAGACAGTGATTGGAATACATACATCCAGCAAATAATTGAGGATGGATGTTGCAAGTGATACTCTGAGATGAAGACTTTGGCACAGGAGACATAATCGTGGCAGGCCGCATCAAACCAGTCAGAAGAACGATGAAAAAAAAAAAAAAAGAAAATAATGCTGTGGGCATAATAGAACGAACAAACGCAAGAGTATTTCTAAGCATACAGAAAGTGTTACATTCTTATCCCAACTCCTGCTTTTCTCTAAATGCAGGTGTTCTTTTCAGGAAGAACGTGGAGGTAGGCGAAATTCTTAAGCATTTGAAGACTGTTTAAGAAAAGAATACTGATGCATTCATATCTAGTATGAAAAAAATATATAATATGATTAAAAGTGATTAGAAAAAATGAATGTAGTTACCACCTTGACGTGTTGACTAAAGACAAACTAACTCAGTGAAACCTTTCAGTTAAATGAATTCCAGAACCCTCAATATCACCTGAAAAACTTATGTGTCACTAACCTCTGATCTGAATGAACCCGAGATCTTTCTATTATGGCCAATTAGTACAACAACAACAACACCAGTGCCATGTCTTTGTTTAATTCCGGACCCTGCAAAAGTGCCGAAAATTATAAGATCGTGATGTTGAGTCGAATAGAACTAAGAGCATCACTTAAAAATACACCCATCAAAAAAAGTTTTGCGTCACCTCGGTTCCAAGGTTCCGTAACCTGGACAGAAAGTTGGAATACAGATCAACATAAACATCATTTCCGCCCTTTTTATTGCTCATGAAAATCACACATTGCTTCTTGTACCACAGTACAGCGAGACCTTCAGAGGTGGTGGTCTAGATTGCTACACACACCGGTACCACTGATACCCAGTAGCACTCCTCTTATATTGATGCATGCCTGTATTCGACGTGGCATACTATCAACAAGTTCATCAAGGCACTGTTGGTCCATATTATCCCACTCCTCAACGGCGATTTGGCGTAGATCCCTCATAGTGGTTGGTGGGTCACGTCGTCTATAAAAAACCGTTTTCAATCTATTCCAGGCATGTTAACTGGGTTCATGTCTGGAGAACATGCGGCCACTCTAGTCGAGCGATGTCGTTATCCTGAAAGAAGTTATTCACAAGATGTGCACGATGGGGGAGCGAATTTTTATGCATGAAGACGAATGCCTCACCAATATGCTGCCGATATGGTTGCACTATAGGTCGGAGGATGGGATTCACGTATCGTACAGCCCTTACGGCGCCTTCCCTGACCACCAGTGGCGTGCGTCGGCCCCACATAATGCCACCCAAAAACAGCAGGGAAGCTCCACCTTGGTGCATTCGCTGGACAGTGCGTCTAAGGAATTCAGCCTGACCGGGCTGCCTCTAAACACGTCTCTGACGATTGTCTGTTTGAAGGCATATGCGACACTCATCGGTGAAGAGAACCTGATGCCAATCCAGAGCGTGTGGTTGGACCCATCAATACCGCGCTGCATGGTGTCGTGGTTGCAAAGATGGACTTTGCCATGGACATCGGGAGTGAAGTCTATTGCGCACAGTTTTAGTCGTAACACGACGTCCTGTGGCTGCATGAAAAGCATTATTCAACATGGTGGCGTTGTTGTCAGTGTTGCTCCAAGACATAATCCGTAGGTAGCCGTCACCCACTGCAGTAGCAGCCCTTGGGCGGCCTGAGGGAGGCTTGTCATTGACAGTTCCTGTCTCTCTCTGTATCTCCCTCATGTCCGAACAACATCGCTTTGGTTCACTCCGGGACGCCTGGACACTTCCCTTGTTGAGAGGGCTTCCTGTCACAAATTAACAATGAGGACGTGATCGGACCGCGGTATTGACTATCTACGCATGATTGAACTAAAGACAACACGAGCTGTGTACCTCCTTCCTGATGGAATGGTTGGAACTGATCAGCTGTCGGACCCCCTCTGTCTAATAGGCGCTGCTCATGCATGGTTGTTTACATCTTTGGGTGGGTTTAGTGACATCTTTTAACAGCCAAAGGAACTGTCTGTGATACAATATCCACAGTCAACTTCTATGTTCAGGAGTTCTGGGAACCGGGGAGATGCAAAACTTTTTTTGATGTGTGTAGTTTAGAAGAAAAGCACTGACTAAGTGTATCATGTTCTGTCTACCGGTGCACTATGAGTCATTGACGAGTGGTGGGCAGCAAGAAGGAGCCCGTGTTTCCATTGGACCAACACCACAGTTCGGATGGAGCCTCCAGCACTCACAACCACGCTGGGCGGAGTTCCTCCAGACCCAGCTGAAGTTACGAGTGTATAAAGTTAAGGGGGATCACTGCTGCAGTGGGACGTTGCGCGGAATCGGCGGCGACGAACGGAAGTATGTACCAGACCGGGCTTCGAATGCGGAATCTCCTGCTTACTATGGAGGTGCAGAACCACTGCGCCATCCGGTACACAAAGTTATCGCCACTGCACGGACTATCTATGTACGCCTCACGGCCGATCTACACTTCTATTGAGCGCCACCTATCCGCAAACCCTATCCATTTTACTCCGGCTCGCTACTTAGATATTCCCACAGGAGGTCGGACGTATTCGTGCATTCGCGCTAAAGAAAGTGGATCCACTGCCCAGCCAAGCTTATCAATTATTTGCTATGGCGCTCGATGGGAGTGTGGATCGGCCGTCCTGCTGCAGCTGACATCAGTGATCCCACTATAATTTGCATGGAAGTTTCACAGCTACGAGATCTGCGTAGTATCTGTTCCCTCGAAGGATCAGACACCACGCATTCAAATAGAAGAAGTTACCAGTGTTTAGCTTTCTTGCCACGTGAAGTATTGCTGTCAGCCAGGTGCCAGTTTCAAAAACAATTAACTGACGTTACAGCTGAAACCTCCAGACTGAGAGACTGTGATCCATGAATAAAAGCTTTCTCTGAAGTTTCGTATCCATCTGCGGTAGACTTCTTGATGTGTTTGAAGGGGAAAGTTATAAAAAAACTATAAACACCATTTTTCACAAAACCCGTTTCCAGCGCTATGGTGTTCTCGGTACAGCGTCGCGTGTCGCTAGACTTGTTTCAAGTCTCAAATCATGGAGAAAATTTTGCTAAAATTCGTTACTGGATTGCGCATGGTCTTTGTACCAAGCGGTACTTCCTAATGGATTTGAAAGTGCTACGTGTCTGGATCTCTTCTATTTAGCCTGTGATTGTTTGAAGAGAGAACACACAAATTTTTTGTGTCTGGGTGCAGCTTCTTGCTTCAGAGATTTTGTAGTTATAGAGAAACGAAGAAAGGTTAGCAAAGCCTTTGTTCCAGAAGACCTGTACGAGATTGTTGAGTGAGCTAACATTATAAGCTTATTCCGTGTAATTCGAATGGATATAACTGACTTCTTTGTTTTTAAAGATGCTTCTGGAACAGTGTTGTCAATCCAGGTGCAGGAGGTCTGCAAATGCTCATCCATCTCAAACAGCTGCTCCAACTTCTTGTTTTGAAACAGAAGACTCGGGAAATATCAATGCATTCGAAAGAGGAAACACCATGTCGGACGTATGCCATGCTGGACTTAATCTGAAGAGACCAGCCTAGTTTATCAGCTGCTTTTCTTCCTCTTCAGCACACGAAGTTTTACAGTAAAATTTGCGACTTCTGACACCAAGGATAGAGTTGTGTAGGAAACGGAAGTCAACAATTAGAGAATTTTTCTTGAATTTAATTGTGTTATTCACTTAAAAACTTAAAAGAGGTAAGGAAAGTTTTTGTTGACTACATTTCCACTTGTTATAATATATTTGTACATATATTATCACAAATAAAACGCAGTGCCTCTGCATTCATGACACCTGAAACAAAAACATTCCTATTTGGACTTGGAACCAGGCAGTTTGCTGATTTGCATTTGTAACGTTCTTAATATATTATTGATCTTCTAATGTCTCAATCTTTTTTTGCGGTGGTGAGGTCGACAGGATAATTCTATGTCATCACATTGCCTTCTCAGTTTTTGGATAGAAATAAGTTATGCTAAAAAAGAGATACTGAAAAAGAGATACATTGTTTCTTGTTTCTATTAACAATCCTGAGGTCTGGCACTTGGAAACATCAATGCTTCCAATTATGAGCTGGCTAGTGTTGCCGACTTATCTACAAAGATGTCTCCAGTAAATGGGAAGGAAACGTAAGAAAATATTTTTTGGACCACGGCTTCTCAGCCAGGAAGTTTTAGCTGCCAAGGCACCACAAAATAAGTGACATGCCCTACTATCACACAAATGATTTCCCTAAATCGCTTCAGGCAAATGAGGGATGGCTCCTTTGAAAGGTCACGACCGACTTCCTTCCCCATTCTTCCCTAATCCGATGGGACTGATAACCTCACTGTTTGCTCCCCTCCCATAATCAGTTAGCCAAGCAACCAACCATCACACAACCATGACCAGCCAATCGTGTGAGTTCTTGCTATTTACGTCGCCCGTGACGTAGGTAGTTGTTTGTGTGTGCCTAGAGTAACGATCCTGATCCTCGGCTCGGTGCAGATTTTTGTGCATCGAATTTAAGACTCAGCGATTGCAGCAGTTTGGAATTTGCCATCGTCCTCCAGCCGCGGCGGAATATGTTGTGAGCTTCCTCTTATTTCGGACACCATTTATCTGCTACTTTTAAACGACGCAGCTATGATAAATAAGTTCACCCTTACAAAGTGATACAGGTCGCGACAGTGACGAGTGAGCGAAGCAGAACGTAGGCAGCGAGGCTGGTAACCCCATATAGTGCTCAAGTAATGGTAGTGTGATGTACCGAACGAGTTGTGAGAATGTTCTAACCCAGTGATCTTAAACATTGAGGACCTCCGGACAGTTAGGCCCGAAACTTTTCTAAATCAAATATTAATTATTAGACTCCATTATTGACGTGCGTGTAATAAATGCTAGGGGAAATCTAAGTCATTAAAGCTTCTTTACCATCATTTCACGGTGCTGTAAACTAACTGTAACAAGAAAGAAATGACATTTAACATGATACTGACATCATACGAATGCTTCCGATGTCGTACGAAGTTTGCTAGAGGTTTTAGTTAAGCACCAAGCTTTTCAGTCGACGATAGTAAGTACTCCCGCTCTGATGTCTGTCCCAACCACGTTTCTGATTTTTAGTTATCTTTGAAATTAATTGGGTCGAACAGGAATTGTGAGTTATTTTACATTTTTTGGCAGTAAATGCATGGTAACAGCATCCAGGAATATTATTTCAAGCAGACCAGCCACCCGTAAATCCGATCACACCCACTTACCTTGTTTCCAGCTCCGAACGATACCAGTACGTTATGGGCTTTGCTACGAGGCACCATATTAGCAAGAGCGCGGCACAAAACTGGTGGGAGGAAGCTCTACGCACCAATTCACAACGGTAATTCAGCGAATGTTTCTTTATAAGTGAACAGGATCGATCAGTTTTACTCTACGTTTCCACGAAATTTCAATAGGGAGAAATGATCACCGTAATAAGACCGCTCACATAGAAAGATTTAAATGGTTGTTATTCCCAGCCGGCCTGTGTGGCCGAGCGGTTCTAGGCGCTTCAGTCTGGAACCGCGCGACCGCTACGGTCGCAGGTTCGAATCCTGCCTCGGGCATGGATATGTGTGGTGTCCTTAGGTTAGTTAGGTTTAAGTAGTTCTAAGTTCTAGGGGACTGATGACCTCAGATGTTAAGTCCCATAGTGCTCAGAGCCATTTGAACCATTTTTTGTTATTCCCACGTGCTGCTCGAGAGAGTAAGATAGAGAAATAGTCTGGATGTGGTTCTATGAACCCTCTGCCACGCATTTCCGTGTGAACTGCAGAGTAACCATGTAAATGTTGATGTAGGTGTAGAACATTATAGCGTGAGGAAGTCGTAGGCACTGTCATGACAATGATTTTGTCCAGTAAAACAACGACATTTAATGGATACTGTGAGGATGTAATAACCTTTATAAACAGAGAAGAGCATGGTGCCCGCTTAACAGTTACGCTTGCGTATAGACGTATTTAATAGTGAGATAATACTTGAAAATGGTGCAACAACCTAAATCGCAATCACAAATAAATAAATTTAATAACAGTCATAAGGAAACCTGTTGTCGTTTCAAAAACGCAGCATAACCTTCATCAGTTTTAGTAAACACACATTGCACCGTTCTGAAGAGGGAGGCGCACACAGAGAATGTGTGATGAAGTAGCTCAGAGATGGATGTGGTGCGGCTTTCCGGTAAATAGGACGTCTTTATTGTATGTTACTTTTGTTTTTTCTCTCTCTGCTTCTCTAGTAATACATTATGCGCGAGATTATTTGTCCACCTCTCGAGGTGCTTCCTCCGTGGGTCACAAAGCCCGTAAGCGGACCAGCTAGTGGTACAGCGGTACGAAGGCCACAGGAGCGGGTCGGTCTTTAAGCGGTGCGCATTAAAATGGATGCTCGGGGTGGACACACAAACAGCGCTGAGCTGGCGAGTTGCTGTTTAAAGTTTCAGCAGCGACATTCCGCGCTCGCATCTGCATTACGCCGGCGAAAATAATTCATATGGCCGGCCATTAAAAGGATTCTGCAACATTACCAAGATCGAAACGTAGCCGACACACTCGGAAATGTACAAGGTACGTACACCATGCGGCACAAATGATTCTCCAGTAACCACCCTCTTTCGACTCATTCATCACCTCCCTCTTTTCACCTACTCACACAGAAACTGCTCAGTGATTAATTTATGTACCCACTTTACCTTGACGCCATCCCTTCGACCGTCGACCTCTGAATACAATCAGTCTAAATGTGGTTTCCGTAACAAATGAGGAACAGAATGACTGTCTTTTTTATTTATGAGTCTTAAAGAAAGTGATTTTTCTACGTAGACTGATATTTTTTATCGTTTCTATAAATACTTAATTTCATTACTAGATGAGTTTGTGTTTATTCCAATGTATGCATGAATATACTATATATTTATTCCAATCTTCTATTAGCGCATTTCCTCTTTCTCCCTCTCTCTGTTCTCTCAACTACCCCCACTCTCTGCTCACCTTCTTCAGCCTCCACTCTCTGTCCACCTCCACCTGGCCCTCTCTCGGTCCATCTCTTCCTCCCCTTTCTTTGACAATTCCTTTCTTCCCCTCTCTTTGTCTATTCTGTCCTCCCTCCTCTGTCTGTTTCCCCTCTGTCTATCTCCGCCTTTTTCTGTCTATTTCCTACTCCCCTCTGTTCGTATACTCTTCCCATGTCTCTACATCTACATTTATGTGGATACTCTGCAAATCACGTTTAAGTGCCTGGCAGAGGCATCGAACCACCTTCACAATTCTCTATTATTCCAGTCTCGTATAGCGCGCGGAAAGAACGAACACCTATATCTTTCCGTATGAGCTCTGATTTCTCTTATTTTATAGTGGTGGTCGTTTCTCCCTATGTAGGTCGGTGACAACAAAATATTTTCACATTCGGAGGAGGAAGTTGGTGATTGGAATTTCGTGAGAAGATTCCACCTTTCTTTTAATGATGTTAAGCCCCAATCCTGCAACCTTCCAGTGAAACTATCTCCCATATTTCGCGATGACACAAAACGTGCTGCCCTTCTTTGAACTTTTTAGATGTGCTCCGTCACTCCTATGTGGTGAGAAATCCACACCGTGCAGCAATATTCTAAAAGATGACGGACAAGCGTAGTGTAGGTCTGTTACATTTTCTAAGTGTCCTGCCAATAAAACGCAGTTTTTGGTTAGCCTTCCTTACAACATTTTCTATGTATTCCTTCCAATTTAAGTTGTTTTTAATTGTAATTTCTAGATATTTAGTGGAATTTACGGCCTTTAGAATTCACTGATTTCTCGTGAACCGAAGTTTGTCGAATTTCTTTTAGCACTGATGTGGATGACTTCACACTTCCCTTCATTTAGGGTCAACTGCAAATTTTCACACCATTCAGATATCTTCTCCAAATTGTTTTGCAATTTGTTCTGATTTTCTGGTGACTTTATTAGTCGATAAACGACAGCGTATTCTGCAAACAACCTGAGACGGCTGCTCAGATTGTCTCCAAAATCGTTTATATAGATAAGCAACAGCAAAGGGCCTATAAGACAACCTTGGGAAACGGCAGCAATCCTGTTTTACTCGATGACTTTCCATCAGTTACTACGAACTGTAACCTCTCTGACAGGAAATCAAAATCCAGTCACATAACTGAGACGATATTCCATAAGCACGTAATTTCACTACAAGCCGCCTGTGTGGTACAGTGTCAAAAGCCTTCCGAAAATCCAGAAATACGGAATCGATCTGAAATCCCTTATCAATAGCACTCAACACATCATGCGAATAAAGAGCTAATTGTGTTTCACAAGAACGATGTTTTCTAAATCCATGTTGACTGTGTGTCAATAGACCGTTTTCTTCAAGGTAAATCATAATGTTCGAACACAGTATGTGTTCCAAAATCCTGCTGCATATCGACGTTAATGATATGGGCCTGTAATTTAGTGGATTACTCCTACTAGCCGCGCGGAGTAGCGGCTCCCCCCCCCCCCCCCCCCCGTCGGAGGTTCGAGTCCTCGCTCGGGTATGGGTGTGTGTGTCTCGTCATTAGCGTGAGTTAGTTTAAGTTAGATTATGTATTGTGTAAGCTTAGAGACCGATGACCTAAGCAGATTGGTCCCATAAGATCTTACCACAAATTTACAATTTACTCCTACTACCTTTCCTGAATATTGGTGTCACCAATGCAACTTTCCAGTCTTTGGGTACAAAACTTTCGTCCAGTGAACTGTTGTAAGTATGGAACTAATGCATCGGCATACTCTGAAAGGAACCTAATTGCTATACAGTCTGGACCAGAAGACTTGCTTTTATTAAGTGATTTAAGTTGCTTCACTACTCCGAGGATATTTACTTCTACGTTTCTCATATTGGCAGGTGTTCTTGATTCGAATTTTGGAATACTGACTTCGTCTTCTTTTGTGAAGGCGTTTCGGAAGGCTATGTTTAGTAACTCTGCTTTGGCAGCACTGTCTTTGAATCGTATCTTCGTTGCTATCGCGCAGAGAAGGCATTGATTGTTTCTTGCAGCTAAGCTACTTCACATACGACAAGAATCTTTTTGGATTTTCTGCCAGGTTTCGAGACAAAGTTTCGTTGTGGAAACTGTTATAAGCATCTCGCATTGAAGATTTTGTGTCTGTATAAAGTTGGCATGTTTCTTTCGTTATTTCTGCAACAGTGTTCTGACCCATTTTGTGTATCAAGGAGGATCAGCTCCGCCTTATGTTAATTTATTTGGTATAAATCTCTCAATTGCTGTCGATACTATTTCTTTGAATTCAAGCCATATCTGGTCTACACTTCTATTATTAATTTGGAAGGAGTGTAGATTGTCTCTCAGGAAGGCATCAAGTAAATTATCTGCTTTTTGAGGATTTGGGGGTTTCAATATTCAATCTCGCTACGACAACCCTGTGTTCACTAATCCCTGTATCAGTTTCGATGCTTGTTATTAAATCAGGATTAGTTGCTGCTAAGAGGTCAAGTGTGTTTTCACAACCGTTTAATATTCGCGTGGGCTCATGAACTAACTGCTCGAAATAATTTTCAGAGAATATGTTTAGCACAATTTAGGATGATGTTTTATGCGTACCTCCGGAATGAAATATGTATTTTCGCCAACATTTCTAGGGTAAATTAAAGTCGCCACCAACTATAATCGTATGAGTCGGGAACTGTTTGAAATCAAACTCAAGTTTTCTCTCTGCCTATCTCTTCCTACACTTACGTCTGTCCAACTCTTCCTTTTCCCTTTCTCTGTCCATATCTTCCTCTCCTCTCTCTTTGTCCATTTCCCCTTTTCGTATCTTTGTCCATCTCCTATCTCTTCTTATCTCCACATTCCCCGTCGCTGTCTGCCCTTCTACTCTCTCACCCTTCTCTCCCCACCTTATCACACACATCCAAACAGTGGATTTGTCCTTGCCCGTAAGATATTTTTTCCCAGATTGTAACTATTATGTAAATTTGATTAAAGTCGTTCCAGTGTTTTAGGATGAGATTCTTGTCCATCGATTTGCCCGCATGCGCACTTGTCGAATATCACACACATTTAAAATATTTCATGCGTATGTACACATCTTTCACCTGTACTTCCAGCGAATTTAACTCTGCAGTTTCATTTTCACGCAGCTCAGTTTTTATGGAGACGTATTTCCTGAATTCGTGGCGGGTCGCATGAAGCCAGTCAGAAGACTGATGACAAAAAAAAATCTCCTGCACTATGTGCTGCACAGTGATATAATTTTGCAGGTAAATCCAATGGTACATGTGCCTACTGTCTACAAAATGTCCTGCAAATAGATTAGCAGTAAGGAAGTAATAACTTAAAACGACATAGATGAAGCGATAGTTTTTCACGCAACTCATTGTTTATCACATATCTTTTAAGCTACGTGTAAGTTGATAATGTAGTTTTTCTGGCACATTCAGTGGTACAAGTGAATACTGTTTATAAAATGTGTCACGAATATAGTTGGTAGTAAATAAGTAACAAATTAAATGGCTCAAATGGCTCTGAGCACTATGGGACTCAACTGCTGAGGTCATAAGTCCCCTAGAACTTAGAACTACTTAAACCTAACTAACCTAAGGACATCACACACATCAATGCCAGAGGCAGGATCCGAACCTACGACCGTAGCGGTCGCGCGGTTCCAGACTGTAGCGCCTAGAACCGCTCGGCCACTCCGGCCGGCGAAACAAATTAAAACATCAGCTGGCAGTTTCACTTCGTGAACATGAAAATCTAATAATCGATCACTTATTTTTCCTTTCTTCATTTTGTGTGGTTCATCATTGAGAAAAATTTTCATAAAGGTTTGAAATTATGTGTAAAGTGCTCTCATTCTCAGGTAATGGACGACTAAAAATGGTTAAAAAGGCTCTAAGCACTATGGGACTTAACATCTGAGGTCGTAAGTCCCCTAGAGCTTAGAACTACTTAAACCTAATTAACGTAAGGACATCGCACACAACTAAGCCCGAGGCACTATTCGAACCTGCGACCGTAGCAGGCGCGCGGTTCCGGACTGAATCGCCTAGAACCACTCGCCACAGTGGCAGGCTGGATGACTAAAGTGTTGATATTGTCGCACGTGGGCTACACTGTTTTTCACCCCTACTCACTGAGGTGGCTCTTACTCCACAGTGATTCTTTCCAGACAGCAAGTGATATTGCACGAAGTGTGTTTGAAGTCGCTCGAATGGTTAAGGAGTCGATGTGGAACATACGTACATACATACATAAAGACATCCATTTTTATCATTTCTATGGATGTAGCAAGTAGCTAATGTCGGCTTCTTGGGCGCTATCAGACAGGAACACAACAAAAATTTGTTTGCTCGTAGCAAGTTATATGCTGCACATTATTGTATGGAAAAAACAACATTTCACAGCTTCCGTGATAAGAGCTTCACAGAATCATGTAAGGTACAAGCGCAACTATCACAAATGTCAAGTCGAAACGTAAAACAGTAGGAAGTGCTACCCTCATGCGTGTTCTGCCTCTTTATCAGCGTAAATACCTCATTAAAAATGTCAGCATAATCCCTGAGGTGGAAACACTCATATTGTGATCGTTGTCTAAAAACAAATACGCACAAGATATTTGCAAGTGAGACAGGCGTTGTACATCACAAACAAGCTTGCGGTCCAAATTCTAAGAGCATACGTTCCTTGAAGAATCAGCCTTCCTCCTGCATGCACACGCTGCCTGACAGAAGACATACAATTCACCATTTCAAAGAAGGGGAAGAGGAAACGAAACGAAACTTCACGAGTTCAGAAGGTATGGATCTTACCGAAGTGATTACAAAATTGAGCCAAATTTTCAAAGAAATTTGCAATAGGAGCCCTGTTATCAGTGACGTTGCAACCCCTCTGTCATGGATGCAAGCACTGATTCGGATGGGAAGGGTGCTGGAAGCCACTGCATCCTCTCCTGTGGCAAGTTGGCTCACAAAGGTAATTGGTCTTTGATATCATCAATACCAGCACTGGGATGCAGTTGATGTCCGAGCTGGCCTGTACATTTTCCGTCAGGGACAGATCTGGGAATCTTCCTTGCCGCAGGATTACCTCAACATTACGTATACAGTTCATAAAGGGACATGGCAGTCAGACAAGAAAAATGACACCACAGTACTTTCGCATGTGAGACAATACATGAGGACGTAGGATGTCGCTGACATAGTCTCTCAATCACTACCATATGAGACCTGACGTCATACGCAATGACTCGACACGCATGACGACTGCTGTAACACTGCAGTACTTCCTCCAAAACGTTGGAAGAATGAGGCGTATTCTCAGATCGCGGCCACAGTTGCCGACGATGGTCATCCGGGTTAGGGCAGAATCGCAATTCATCGCTGAACACAATGCCATACCATTCATTAGCAGTCTCAGTCATAGCTAATACGAGTTCCCCTTCCCCAACTCTTCCCCTTCCAGCTCAGGTTCTGAATATACTGGATTGTTACATAAAGAACATATGCTGATAGAGTAAAAACGAACGGTTTCCAAAACAAACCAGTCATCAGGGACCTAGTTCCCAAATACGAACAGTTTTGTCCATCTGTGATTCATACGCGTGGGCTCCAGAGAAGCAACAGGCTTCTGTTGTACGAAATCGTCTGAGGCGTGTAGTGTGGCGCTCTATAATACACTCCTGGAAATGGAAAAAAGAACACATTGACACCGGTGTGTCAGACCCACCATACTTGCTCCGGACACTGCGAGAGGGCTGTACAAGCAATGATCACACGCACGGCACAGCGGACACACCAGGAACCGCGGTGTTGGCCGTCGAATGGCGCTAGCTGCGCAGCATTTGTGCACCGCCGCCGTCAGTGTCAGCCAGTTTGCCGTGGGATACGGAGCTCCATCGCAGTCTTTAACACTGGTAGCATGCCGCGACAGCGTGGACGTGAACCGTATGTGCAGTTGACGGACTTTGAGCGAGGGCGTATAGTGGGCATGCGGGAGGCCGGGTGGACGTACCGCCGAATTGCTCAACACGTGGGGCGTGAGGTCTCCACAGTACATCGATGTTGTCGCCAGTGGTCGGCGGAAGGTGCACGTGCCCGTCGACCTGGGACCGGACCGCAGCGACGCACGGATGCACGCCAAGACCGTAGGATCCTACGCAGTGCCGTAGGGGACCGCACCGCCACTTCCCAGCAAATTAGGGACACTGTTGCTCCTGGGTTATCGGCGAGGACCATTCGCAACCGTCTCCATGAAGCTGGGCTACGGTCCCGCACACCGTTAGGCCGTCTTCCGCTCACGCCCCAACATCGTGCAGCCCGCTTCCAGTGGTGTCGCGACAGGCGTGAATGGAGGGACGAATGGAGACGTGTCGTCTTCAGCGATGAGAGTCGGTTCTGCCGTGGTGCCAATGATGGTCGTATGCGTGTTTGGCGCCGTGCTGATGAGCGCCACAATCAGGACTGCATACGACCGAGGCACACAGGGCCAACACCCGGCATCATGGTGTGGGGAGCGATCTCCTACACTGGCCGTACACCACTGGTGATCGTCGAGGGGACACTGAATAGTGCACGGTACATCCAAACCGTCATCGAACCCATCGTTCTACCATTCCTAGACCGGCAAGGGAACTTGCTGTTCCAACAGGACAATGCACGTCCGCATGTATCCCGTGCCACCCAACGTGCTCTAGAAGGTGTAAGTCAACTACCCTGGCCAGCAAGATCTCCGGATCTGTCCCCCATTGAGCATGTTTGGGACTGGATGAAGCGTCGTCTCATGCGGTCTGCACGTCCAGCACGAACGCTGGTCCAAGTGAGGCGCCAGGTGGAAATGGCATGGCAAGCCGTTCCGCAGGACTACATCCAGCATCTCTACGATCGTCTCCATGGGAGAATAGCAGCCTGCATTGCTGTGAAAGGTGGATATACACTGTACTAGTGCCGACATTGTGCATGCTCTGTTGCCTGTGTCTATGTGCCTGTGGTTCTGTCAGTGTGATCATGTGATGTATCTGACCCCAGGAATGTGTCAATAAAGTTTCCCCATCCTGGGACAATGAATTCACGGTGTTCTTATTTCAATTTCCAGGAGTGTAAGTTGCTTACTAAGTGCCGAGTTTTACTTTGCTTCCTTCATTTAACTGGAGAGCTCAAGCAGTGTACGATTTATCAAAGGAATTTTCAAATCGAAAATGCTGGAAAGTCTTTCTCTAAATCTAAAGCGTTGGTTCGGAAAGTTGAGCACATTCTGAAGTACAAATATTGTTACATATCTGCGATGATGCTGTGCTCACTAGATGCGGATGTGCATCATGGGTGCAGGACGACTCTGTTGTACGATGTCGCTTGACGTGGTGTCTAGAGCGGCTCAGTAGAGTAAGTGGCCGGCACTCGACTCTGAGTTGCTGACTGGCCGCGTAGCCGTCACATCAAAAGCGACAGGCGGGCACCCCGCCTCCGGTGAACCCCGGTCGGCAATAATGTCAAGTACGTGGGCGGCCAGCGAGCCTTTTGTACAGTGCGCTCGCAATCAATAGCCGCTCCTCGTTTCATTCGCGCAGTTGCAGTCTGATTGGAACCGCCCCGTAGAAAGCGCCACAAAGGGCCGTCGTTCCACAGGCCGACACACTCGCCAACTGTTTTGTTCCGGTGTAGTCGGCGCACCGTAGATAGCAGCGCCCCATCTCGCCAGCGCAAACAAATCTCCACCGTAGCAGTTTGGCTTGAAGTGTACGCGGTATGCAGTTCCCCAGATAGCGCGCTAGCTTCCAACCCTACTGGAGTTCCTTCACCTATGTGTAACACGATACAATGGCGTAGGAATCTACACTCCTGGAAATGGAAAAAAGAACACATTGACACCGGTGTGTCAGACCCACCATACTTGCTCCGGACACTGCGAGAGGGCTGTACAAGCAATGATCACACGCACGGCACAGCGGACACACCAGGAACCGCGGTGTTGGCCGTCGAATGGCGCTAGCTGCGCAGCATTTGTGCACCGCCGCCGTCAGTGTCAGCCAGTTTGCCGTGGCATACGGAGCTCCATCGCAGTCTTTAACACTGGTAGCATGCCGCGACAGTGTGGACGTGAACCGTATGTGCAGTTGACGGACTTTGAGCGAGGGCGTATAGTGGGCATGCGGGAGGCCGGGTGGACGTACCACCGAATTGCTCAACACGTGGGGCGTGAGGTCTCCACAGTACATCGATGTTGTCACCAGTGGTCGGTGGAAGGTGCACGTGCCCGTCGACCTGGGACCGGACCGCAGCGACGCACGGATGCACGCCAAGACCGTAGGATCCTACGCAGTGCCGTAGGGGACCGCACCGCCACTTCCCAGCAAATTAGGGACACTGTTGCTCCTGGGGTATCGGCGAGGACCATTCGCAACCGTCTCCATGGAGCTGGGCTACGGTCCCGCACACCGTTAGGCCGTCTTCCGCTCACGCCCCAACATCGTGCAGCCCGCCTCCAGTGGTGTCGCGACAGGCGTGAATGGAGGGACGAATGGAGACGTGTCGTCTTCAGCGATGAGAGTCGCTTCTGCCTTGGTGCCAATGATGGTCGTATGCGTGTTTGGCGCCGTGCAGGTGAGCGCCACAATCAGGACTGCATACGACCGAGGCACACAGGGCCAACACCCGGCATCATGGTGTGGGGAGCGATCTCCTACACTGGCCGTACACCACTGGTGATCGTCGAGGGGACACTGAATAGTGCACGGTACATCCAAACCGTCATCGAACCCATCGTTCTACCATTCCTAGACCGGCAAGGGAACTTGCTGTTCCAACAGGACAATGCACGTCCGCATGTATCCCGTGCCACCCAACGTGCTCTAGAAGGTGTAAGTCAACTACCCTGGCCAGCAAGATCTCCGGATCTGTCCCCCATTGAGCATGTTTGGGACTGGATGAAGCGTCGTCTCACGCGGTCTGCACGTACAGCACGAACGCTGGTCCAAGTGAGGCGCCAGGTGGAAATGGCATGGCAAGCCGTTCCACAGGACTACATCCAGCATCTCTACGATCGTCTCCATGGGAGAATAGCAGCCTGCATTGCTGCGAAAGGTGGATATACACTGTACTAGTGCCGACATTGTGCATGCTCTGTTGCCTGTGTCTATGTGCCTGTGGTTCTGTCAGTGTGATTATGTGATGTATCTGACCCCAGGAATGTGTCAATAAAGTTTCCCCTTCCTGGGACAATGAATTCACGGTGTTCTTATTTCAATTTCCAGGAGTGTATTTGCGAATCCTGTCGCATAGTCTCTGTTTCTCGAGCAAATTCTTAGATGCTACGTGCCGTAACTAGGTTTCACCATCATACCGTCTCACATTTCCATCGTGAAAAACGCAACAAGCACATAACATTCAGGCAATTTTCATTTCTTAAAATTATCCGCCTTCCCAATACAATGTTCACAGGAGTTAGGATAACACGTGTAACAACGTCCGGTATGTTACATTTACACAGACGGAAAAGAAACCGCAGCACCTAGAAAGAGTTTTGCGATATAAATGGATGTTGGTAGGCGTGTTTCTACATCTGAAAGATGATATCTATTCAAATCTCACGCCAGTCGCATAAGAGTGACGCTAACAGCGACACTATGAGACTGCAAATATGGTTTCCTTTTAATACATTACTGGCCATTAAAATTGTTAAACCACGAAGATGACGTGCTACAGACGCGAAATTTAACCGACAGGAAGAAGATGCTGTGATATGCAAATGATTAGTTTTTCAGAGCATTCACACTAGGTTGGCGCCGGTGGCGACACCTACAACGTGCTGACATGAGGAAAGTTACCAACCGATTTCTCATACACAAACAGCACTTGACCGGCGTTGCCTGGTGAAACGTTGTGATACCTCGTGTATGGAGGAGAAATGCGTACCATCACGTTTCCGACTGATAAATGTCGAATTGCAGGCTATCGCGATTGCGGTTTATCGTATCGCGACGTTGCTGCTCGCGTTGGTCGAGATCCAATGACTGTTAGCAGAATATGGAATCGGTGGGTTCAGGAGGGTAATACGGAACGCCGTGCTCGATCCCAACGGCAGTCGAGATGAAAGGCATTTTATCCGCCTGGCTGTAACGGACTGTGCAGCAACGTCTCGATCCCTGAGACAACGGATGGGGACGTTTGCAAGACAACAACCATCTATCTGCACGAACAGTTCGACGACTTTTGCAGCAGCACGGACTATCAGCTGGGAGACCATGGCTGCGGTTACCCTTGTAAATGTAAATGTCGTGTGACTAGGGCCTCCCGTCGGGTAGACCGTTCGCCTGGTGCAAGTCTTTCGATTTGACGCCACTTCGGCGACTTGCGCGTCGATGGAGATGAAATGATGATGATTAGGACAACACAACACCCAGTCCCTGAGAGGAGAAAATCTCCGACCCAGCCGGGAATCGAACCCGGGCCCTTAGGATTGACAATCTGTCACGCTGACCACTCAGCTACCGGGGGCGGACGCGGTTACCCTTGACGCTGCATCACAGACACGAGCGCCCGCGATGGTGTACTCAACGACGAACCTGGGTGCACGAATGGCAAAATGTCAATTTTTCGGATGAATCCAGGTTCTGTTTACAGCATCATAATGGTCGCATCCGTGTTTGGCGACATCGCGGTGAACGCACATTGGAAGCGTGTATTTGTCATCGCCATACTGGCGTATCACCCGGCGGGATGGTACGGGGTGCCATTGGTTACACGTCTCGGTCACCTCTTGTTCGCATTGGCGGCACTTTGAACAGTGGACGTTACATTTCAGATGTGTTACGACCCGTAGCTCTAACCTTCATTCGATCCCTGTGAAACCCTACATTTCAGCAGGATAATGCACGACCGCATGTTTCAGGTCCTGTACGGGCCTTTCTGTGTACAGAAAATGTTCGATTGCTGCCCTGGCCAGCACATGCTCCAGATCTCTCACCAACTGAGAACGTCTGGTCAATGGTGGCCGAGCAAGTGGCTCGTCACAATACGCCAGTCACTACTCTTGATGAACTGTGGTATCCTGTTGAAGCTGCATGGGCAGCTGTACCTGTACACGCCATCCAAGCTCTGTTTGACTTAATGCCCAGGCGAATCACGGCCGTTATTACGGCCATAGGTGGTTGTTCTGGGTGCTGATTTCTCAGGATCTATGCAACCGACTTGCGTGAAAATGTAATCACATGTCAGTTCTAGTATAATATATTTGTGCAATGAATACCCGTTTATCATCTGCATTTCTTCTTGTTGTAGCAATTTTAATGGTCAGTAGTGTACAATTTAATACAATTTGTAAAGTTGATGAGCGTTATTTATCTCGTATGGTCAGTTTATGTCAGTCAAGAATGCCTTTACAGCGACAAAGACGCCGTTATCAACATCTCACTGAAATTGAGAGAGGTCATATAACGGCGCTATGAGTAGGTGGATGTTCCTTATGCGATATGCAGAATGATTGGCAGGAATGTAGTCACTGTACATGGTTGCTGGGACCGGTGGTCACGGGAATGTAGGGTCGAAAGAAGACTGGGCAGCGGACTGCCACGTGGCACTGCCTAAAGGGAAGACAGTCGTGTTCGACGTATGGCTCTAGCGCATCGTACTGCATCTGTGCAAAAATCGTGGCAGCAATTGGCACCCGAGTGGCACAACGAACTGTTAAAATTCGATTACTTCAAGGACAGCTCCAAGCCAGATGCCCGGTTGAGCGCATTCCACAGACCCCAAAGCACGGCCATTTCCGACTTCAATGGTGTCATGTGAGAGCTCATTGGAGGACAGGTTAGAGGTCTGGTTGGATTCCTGATAGAAGTTGGAGCTGTCTCGGTGACAGTGATTGACCTGTGTTGATTAGGAGTTGACGACCTACAACCAACCTGTCTGCGTGCTAGACACACTGGACCTACACCTGGAGTCTGGAATGCAATTTCGTTTGACGGGAGGAGCACTCTCGTGGTTACCCACGCACCCTGACCGCAGATTCGTACGTCAGTCTTGCGATTCGACCTGTTGCGTTGCCATTACTGAATAGCATTCCAGGGGGCGTTTTATAGCACGATATGCTTGCTCACTGCTGTTGAGACCCAACATAGTCTACAGAGTGTGTTAATATGTTGCCTTGGCCTACTCTATCTGTCTCCAGAGGAGCACATATGGTACATCATCGGACGACAACTCCCACGGATAAAACTAACTTGTTGCCATTTGTGCTGCCCTTCTACGTATATGTTCAATGTCCCATGTTAGTTCTATCTGATACCTACTCACTTGAGCATTATTCTAGAACCGGTCGCACGAGTGATTTTTAAGCAATCTCCTTTGTAGATTGACCGCACTTCCCCAGTGTTCTACCAATAAACGGAAGTGTATCACCTGCATTACCCACAATTGAGAGCCTGTGTGATTCCACTTCATATCCGTACAAAAGTTACGCCTAGGTATTTATATGGGGTCAGCCAGTCTAGCAGTGACTCTTTATATTGTCGAAGGACACTACGTTCTTTTCGTTTTGTGATGTGCACAGTTTTACATTCCTGAACATCTAAAGAAGTTGCCAGTCGTTGCACCACTTCGAAATCTTATTAAGATCTGAAAATATTAGTGCAGCTTCTTTCAGAAACTACAGAATAGATAACTGCATCATCCGTAAAAAAAGTCTGAGGTTACTACCAATATTTTCTGCAAGATCATTGACAGACAACATGAACAGCAAGGATCCCAAAACATTTCCCTGGAGCTCACCTGTAAACACTTCTACATCTTACAATGACTCCCCATCTAAGATAAATGCTGCGTCCTCCCAACTAAAAAGTCCTCAATTCAGTCACAAATTCGATTTGATGAACTATATGATCGTACTTTTGATAAGAGGCGTGGGTCTGGTACTGAATCAAATGCTTTTCGCAAATCAAGAAACACTGCATCTACTTGACTGCCTTGATCCAAAGCTTTCAGTACGTAATGTGAGAAAAGTGCGAGTTGGGTTTCACATCATCGATGTTTCCGGAACACGTGCTGGTTGGCACTGAAGAGTTAATTCTGTTCCAGATACCTCATTGTGTTTGAGCTCAGAATATGTTCTAAGATTCTACAACAAATCAATGTCAAGGATATTGGACGGTAGTTTTATGGGTCCTTTTTTCCAACAACTGGACACTCTTTTGTTCAAGGGATTTACTATTATAGTTAGAAGAAGGGCTAACTCAGACGCAAATCCCATCAGACCCTGGAGCTTTTGTTCAGTTTAAATGATTTCAGCTGTTTCTCAACACCACTAACACTTATATTTATTTCAGTTATGTTTTCAGTGCTACGACATCTCTAGCGCCATCCAGAAATAGCATTAACCGTCTCTGTGTTGGCCGACCAAGTGCAATATTGACCGACCAAGTTCAACAAACACGGAACTCCATCCCAAAAATGGCACTCGCCATCTGTACCACATGATCCATGCACGTTTGCACGCTTGCATTCAACATTCTGGCGGTCACACAGGTTACTAACGTACCACAATTTCACATTTGCAAAGGCTTATCTTTTTCTTACATTAACCTGTGATCTCGCAATGTTAATCATTTGAATGTTTCCTTGGCAAATGTATTACCGAAATTTCATTACTCAACATTATTATGTTTGGTATTGTAATTTTTCCGTCAGTGTATTACATTATATTATTATTTTTAAGAACTATGCTGCGTATTTTGGTGCATACTCTCGCTGAAAAGCGGCTACATAGTTTTCTTCAGCCCACTCTTGAACTTGTGGCCTAGGTATCAGGTAACAATGAATGAAAAAATTGTTGGTGCTCATGTCGATAGCTGCTGTCTTACGAGAATCGAATTATTTTACTTGCAAAAGAGGAACACTTCTTCCCTTACAGGCGAAAGCCAGGTGATGTTTGTGACATGGCAGAAGAGCTCGCGCACTTCAGTGAGGAAATAGTAACGTGTGCTGACTTACGGCACATGTCAGTAACGTCATTGGAAGTTGCGAATCACAATGTGCCATTGAAGTCCAACAACAACGTGAACTATGATAGTGCAGCGCAGTTACCAGTCACACAGCAGTGTTGGAACTAAGCCTGGAAATACTCTACGGTACAATAATGATAGTGTATTCCTGAATGTGGTCAGTTTTGATGTTGCGATTTTTATTTGCATCACTGTATTTAGGTACAGGTGGTACATGTGTTCTTCTTGCATGAATTGAGATCTTCGCCTTCAGTGTAGGCAACAATTAAAATCATTGGCCATCTGTTGGCTGTGTTGTGCTTTTATAGTGTCAGGTGACTCCTCAGGAGGAAGAGAGTACTGCTGTCGTATTGCCTTCTAATGAGATACACTGATGGCAGTTGTCATTTTTGGACGTTGTATTGCACCAAGAACATGCAATCCGATAATGCAGAGGAATTGGTACTGGTGGTCTGTTTGATTAAAAAAGAATGGACTCTGGACGGGTTGATGCATGTGCCAATGCCTTTCCGTGTGTCACCTAGAAGTAGTGGGAACGCTACAGGGAGACGGCTCAGTACACAAGGCGAACTGGACAAGGTTACCGACGCTATAGTCTCACGTGAGGTCCGATATTTGCCCATTTTGCGTTACGGATACCGCCAGAGCACTGCCAGATCATCTTAGAAGCACCGTGAAGCCACTGTGTCCCTTCCAACTGTAGTAAACAGGTTATGAGAACGGAGAATATGTTGTTGTTGTGATCTTCAGTCCTGAGACTGGTTTGATGCAGCTATCAATGATACTCTATCCTGTGCAAGCTTCTTCACCTCCCAGTACCTACTGCAGCCTACAACCTTCTGAATCTGCTTAGTGTATTCATCCCTTGGTCTCCCTCTACGATTTTTACCCTCCACGCTGCCCTCCAATACTAAATTGGTGATCCCTCGATGTCTCAGAACGTGTCCTACCAACCGATCCCTTCTTCTAGTCAAGTTGTGCCACAAGCTCCTCTTCTCCCCAATTCTGTTCAATACCTCCTCATTAGTTATGTGACCTACCCATCTAATCTTCAGCATTCTTCTGTAGCACCACATTTCGAAAGCTTCTATTCTCTTCTTGTCCAAACTATTTATCGTCCATGTTTCACTTCCATACATGGCCACACTCCATACAAATACATTAAGAAACGACTTCCTGACATTCAAATCTATACTCGATGTTAGCAAATTTTTCTTCTTCAGAAACGCTTTCCTTGCCATTGCCAGTCTACATTTTATATCCTCTCTACTTCGACCATCATCAGTTATTTTGCTCTCCAAATAGCAAAACTCATTTACTACTTTAAGTGCCTCATTTCCAAATCTAATTCCCTCAGCATCACCCGACTTAATTCGACTACATTCCATTATCCACGTTTTGCTTTTGTTGATGTTCATCTTATATCCTCCTTTCAAGACACTGTCCATTCCGTTCAACTGCTCTTCCAAGTCCTTTTCTGTCTCTGACAGAATTACATTGTCATCGGCGAACCTCAAAGTTTTTATTTCCTTTCCATGGATTTTAATACCTACTCCGAACATTTCTTTTGTTTCCTTTATTGCTTTCTCAATATAGAGATAGAATAATATCGGGGATAGGCTACAACCCTGTCTCACTCCCTTCCCAACCACTGCTTCCCTTTCATACCCCTCGACTCTTATAACTGCCATCTAATTTCTGTACAAATTGTAAATAGCCTTTCGCTCCCTGTATTTTACCCCTGCCACCTTCAGAATTTGAAAGAGAGTATTCCAATCAATATTGTCAAAAGCTTTCTCTAAGTCTACAAATGCTAGAAACGTAGGTTTGCCTTTTCTTAACCTTTCTTCTAAGGTAAGTCGTAGGGTCAGTATTGCCGCACGTGTTCCCACATTTCTACGGTATCCACACTGATCTTCCCCGAGGTCAGCTTCAACCAGTTTTTCCATTCGTCTGTAAAGAACTCGCGTTAGTATTTTGCAGCTGTGACTTATTAAACTGATAGTTCGGTAATTTTCACATCTGTCAACACCACCTTTCTTTGGGATTGGAATTATTATATTCTTCTTGAAGTCTGAGGGTATTTCGCCTCTCTCATACATCTTGCTCACTAGATGGTAGAGTTTTGTCAGGACTGGCTCTCCCAAGGCCATCAGGAGTTCTAATGGAATGTTGTCCTCTCCCGGAGCCTTGTTTCGACTCAGGTCTTTCAGTGCTCTGTCAAACTCTTCACACAGTATCGTATCTCCCATTTCATCTTCATCTCCATCCTCTTTCATTTCCATAATATTGTCCTCAAGTACATCGCCCTTGTATAGACCCTCTATATACTCCTTTCACCTTTCTGCTTTCCCTTCTTTGCTTAGAACTGAGTTTCCATCTGAGCTCTTGATATTCATACAAGTGGTTCTCTTTTCTCCAAAGGTCTCTTTAATTTTCCTGTAGGCAGTATCTATCTTACCCCTAGTGAGATAAGTCTCTACATCCTTACATTTGTCCTCTAGCCATCCCTGCTTAGCCATTTTGCACTTCCTGTCGATCTCATTTTTGAGACTTTTGTATTCCTTTTTGCCTGCTTCATTTACTGCATTTTTATATTTTCTCCTTTCATCAATTAAATTCAATATTTCTTCTGTTGCCCAAGGGTTTCTACTAGCCCTCGTCTTTTTACCTATTTGATCCTCTGCTGCCTTCACTATTTCATCCCTCAAAGCTACCCATTCTTCTTCTACTGTATTTCTTTCCCCCATTCCTGTCAATTGTTCCTTTATGCTCTCCCTGAAACTCTCTACAACCTCTGGTTCTTTCAGTTTATCCAGGTCCCACCTCCTTAATTTACCACCTTTTTGCAGTTTCTTCAGTTTTAGCCTACAGTTCATAACCAATAGATTGTGGTCAGAGTCCACATCTGCCCCTGGAAATGTCTTACAATTTAAAACCTGGTTCCTAAAACTTTGTCTTACCATTATATAATCTATCTGATACCTTTCAGCATCTCCAGGGTTCTTCCATGTATACAACCTTCTTTCACGATTCTTAAACCAAGTGTTAGCTATGATTAAGTTATGCTCTGCGCAAAATTCTACCAGGCGGCTCTCTCTTTCATTTCTTAGCCCCAATACATATTCACCTACTATGTTTCCTCCTCTCCTTTTTCCTATTCTTGCATTCCAGTCACCCATGACTATTAAATTTTCTTCTCCCTTCACTACCTGAATAATTGCTTTTATCTCATCAGACATTTCTTCAATTTCTCCGTCATCTGCAGAGCTAGTTGGCATATAAACTTGCAATACGATAGTAGGCGTGGGCTTCGGGTCTATCTTGACCACAATAATGCGTTCACTATGCTGTTTGTAATAGCTTACACGCGCTCCTATTTTTTTATTCATTATTAAACCTATTCCTGCATTACCCCTATTTGACTTTGTATTTATAACCCTGTAGTCACCTGACCAAAAGTCTTGTTCCTCCTGCCACCGAACTTCACTAATTTCCACTATATCTAACTTTAACCTATCCATTTCCTTTTTAAATTTTCTAATCTACCTGCCCGATTAAGGGATCTGACATTCCACGCTCCGATCCGTAGAACGCTAGCTTTCTTTCTCCTGATAACAACGTCCTCCTGGGTAGTCCCCGCCCGGAGATCCGAATGGGGGACTATTTTACCTCCGGAATATTTTACCCAAGAGGACGCCATCATCATTGAATCATACAGTAAAGCTGCATGCCCTCGGGAAAAATTACGGCTGTAGTTTCCCCTTGCTTTCAGCCATTCGCAGTACCAGAACAGCAAGGCCATTTTGGTTAATGTTACAAGGCCAGATCAGTCAATCATCCAGACTGTTGCCCCTGCAACTACTGAAAATGATGCTGCCTCTCTTCAGGAACCACACGTTTGTCTGGCCTCTCAACAGATACCCCTCCGTTGTGGTTGAACCTACGGTACGGCTATCTGTACCGTTGAGGCGCGCAAGCCTCCCCACCAACGGCAAGGTCCATTGTTCATGTGGGGGGGGGGGGGGGGGGGGGCGAGAATATGACCCATACGTAATATTTGAGTACCTGCTTCACACAACATTACGCGCTCACCTTTACACTTCTACCATTCGCATGTCACCTGGGAACTTCGTCACCGGCCTAACGTTTTATTCACAGAGTACTGCAGTTATCCTGTGACGCGGGGTAATGGCCGTGTTCGTGCACGGAAATCAGTGGTGAGCGCTACATGCCATATGTTGTGTAGTAAATCGACAGATTTCCAGGCTTCTGTAATGTCGTACAAAGGCTTCAGTGATGATAGTCATGTGGATCCTGTCGTTGTCCATGGTCGCCTTACATCGAAATGATGCTGTTGGACCATGTTATTGCTGCTGCGTACGGTGCTTGCTGAGAATTCATTCTAACGCCAGGATCCGTGTGTCGGTCGTCATCAGAGATCTCTTGCAAACGCTGGAAATTGAAGCAGTTGAATGGCCAGAGGAAAGTCGCGACATAAACCCCATCATGCATATGTGGGTCATGCTTGTAGACGTATTCATGATCGTCTGTTTACACCACAATGTCTCCAAGAACCCTCACGATCTCTCACAGAGAAATTTTTGAAAGATGGAAGTACATTTTGGTAACAAACCTATTCTTCAATTATCTCTCAATGGAATATGGCAGATGCCCAAAGTCATGCTCCCCTAATTCTTTCTTGTTTCTGGTGCTATTTGTGTTAATCTTTTCATCGCAAAGATACCTACTGCAACCTGGATTGCTCATGCTACTTTCAGTACCATTATACCCCAGTACAGTCCCCGGTGGACACCAAAAATTTCTTCAGGTGCTATACTGAGAGCTCCCAGAATCCGAACCGCCTGTGACAATGACCAGTAGACTGCCACCTAGGGAGAAACGCTGAGCGTGTTGTGGCAAATGCAGAAGCTATCGTAACACTTGAGAACGAATACACACCCAAGTCAGAAACCAAAGCTTAGTTACATCTTGGAAGCCGAGAGATATCGTCAGACTTGCGGCAAAGCAAAGATTCGTAGGGAAGGTTAGGTACAACGCAACAATAAGTATTCAGGTTTCGAGGTGTTGAGGTGTTGAGCCAGCAGAAAAAAGCCTCTGAAAGTTGAAGTTGCGAACGTCTGAAGACACCAGGAGAGCCAACAGTCAGGGAAAATGAGAACACGTGATGTCACAGCCATCCACACCACCGCAAAGCGCATAGGAAGCACCAACATAAGTAACCTTAACAAATGGCTGATTGATAAGTGCTGATTTCCGACTGCCCAGTGTTTAGTCTCAGCCCTTATGCCAGTAATGTCTATCCAGTGTGAGTGGAGGCTGTAGAGGTCGCCCCTCATCACAACTGTCTCCAATCGTCTATGGAAAAACGAGTTCAGTCCTGTTTCCTGAGAGCCGCCCCTCGCAATTTAGTAAATACTTCAGGTAGATCTGACGCGTAACTGCTGAGTGAAGATCTTAGATATCCACGAAAGCACTTTGTGGATCGATACGCAGAGCTGGAGGCCGATACATTTCGCGGTCGGCGGCCGCCCGTGACGTAGCAGCCGCTATCCTATCCTGCTTTGTGCTGGCCGTACTGCAAGACGAGTCAGGACGGCCTCCCGCATCTGACGAGGCACTACTCCACCGGCCCGGCTATGGGCGCGCCTTGATAGACAATCCAGAATCCCATTACATGTATTACTGACTATGTTTTCTCGGTCCTAAGTAGGACCTCACCACGGCATCCAGTCCGGCTCGCTGCTAACGACGGTACGAGTCTGGGATGCGACCGCTATAGCATTCCAGTACATCATCTCGCGCCAATACGGGCGAAGAAAGCGTTTTCTGATACTTCCTTGTAGGTTGAAGCAGTGTGCCACACCAGGACTGGATCCTGTGGCCTTTGCCTTTCACTTGGCTGTGAAAGTAAAAGGTCGCACCCTTGAGTCCCGGTGCAGCACACAGTTTTTATCTGCAGGGAATTTCCATAACACACAACTTCCATAGCACACATTGCGCTGAAGAGTGGAAACAATCCCCTAGTCTAAGTGTAACCTACTCATCCACTAAAACAAGGGGTCCCAGGAGGAGTGATCGGTATTCATGGATAAGACAGGAACGAACATTTGAAGAAAAAACCTTCATATCGACGTATGCCTTTTCTGTATTATTCATGGCATTGTCAGATTTACACGTGTACAACAGTTACTAAAAATTACAACACGCGTTTTACAATACAACAATTAAACATTACGTGTTATAAATACATTCACTTCCAAGTTTTACGGCACACTTCACAATACAGCGCTTCTATAGTTCTCAATGAATGTTCGAATATCCTACTACTAACTTCAGTGCATTTGTGCACTCTTGTCCGAGTCCTCTGTGCGTTGACTAATCAGGACAGCAGCATGCATTGTGTTATCAAGCACTCATCTCTTATATTCACCTTTCGTTTGTGCACCTGATATTTCATCTAACCCCATAAAAAAATCTAATGGCTTAAGGTCCGGCTGTCTTAGTGGCTAGTTACTTGCACAACCACGACCAATCGAGCGAATAGGGTAACTGCAGTTGAGAAGTTCCCTCACATGTCTGGTTAAGTGTGGAGGTACTCCGTCATGCTGGAGTGCAAAACATCCGCGTGGCCAATGGAACGCTGTCAAAGCGCTTCAACGGACGAAGTTTCCAATAAATACAACTAATTCTGTACCGACATTCGCTCTTCTAAAATGACACGATCTACCAAAATGTTATCGCTCATGAAGCAACCAAACACTGTTAAAAGAATGTCACTAGATATTGGTTTCTATTGTAGAGTGTAGATTTTCCTATGACCATCGATGATTATTACGTATGTTGCTGATTCCATTCTGTGTAAACTTGGCTTCACCATTGAATAGTATTTGTAGTATCAATGTTCGATACCACACTTGTTAGGGGTTGCAGATATCGACCGCGGTCCGTAATAGATATCGCTGTATCCGCGAGTCGCGACTAGCGCCGCTAGAGCCGCTCCGCGGCTTGTGACAAATATCTAGCGAGCTCTCTTCCACTCTTGCTTGGGACGTCAACTAGGAATGAAGTGTAGACTATAGCTGATAGGAATCAACCCCTAACAAAGCGCCGGACGTTGTGGCCGAGAGGTTCTAGACGCTTTAGTCTGGAACCGCGCGACCTCTACGGTCGCAGGTTCGAATCCTGACTCGGGCTTGGATGTGTGTGATGTCCTGAGGTTAGTTAGGTAGAGTAGTTTAAGTTCTAGAGGACTGATGACCTCAGATGTTAATTCCCATAGTGCTCAAAGCCATTTGAACCATCTAACAAGGCGCTTAGTCAAGTAAGGCATAAGTAATGCCTCTCTAGGTATCTGTTTGCAGCATATGAAGAAGCTTGCATATTATTTTTTACCAACGACTACTAATTATTTTAGTCGTTGCAGATACAGACTACGCATCCAGCTCCTTACCGACTTCACTGAAAAACCTGCAATGTATGTTTCTATTTAGCATTGGCCACCTGTCATCATAACAACTGACGACGAGAACCATAACAGTATTAATGGAATCAAACGTCGATTGCCAGTGACACAATGAAGTTGCATGGAATTTTCAACCATGTGAAGATTGTACACACGCTGTATGTGAAATGAGTACACGTTTTCCGCACGTTATGTTCTGTGTACACGTATTCGTGGGACTCTGATATGTGCAGAAAGTCACTGTGTGCTAGTAGTGCACATTTCAACAATGTCTTACTGTTGCTGATCATGTTGTTAAAACACAGGTTCAGAAGAAAACTGGAAACTTGGAAGAATACCTGTTTCAAGCAATGTGCTGAAAAGTCTGGCACATGTTCTGCAATCAGGAATTCGACGTGTTGGAAAGCGCTGACGGTATTCTTCGACAGCATCATGACCACTGTCATCAAAGCAGCCGCAAACATACAGCATATCTGCATATGCCTCATTAGTGCAGATATGTGGCATTTTACCCAGCATGTGTACAAACACAGTTAACCACTGATTCTCTATGATACTGCTTCAGTTCCTCGCACTACTCCACTGGACAACTGCACGTTCATCTGTCTACTTCAATGGCAGAAAGACGTCCCGAGGAAAGAGGTTGAAAACAACGAGGTAGGTTTGAGGCTTGGCGCTTTATATCGCTCCTGTCTAGACCCAGTGTATCGGGAGAATGACTCATGCGTGCACAGTGAAGATTGTCTGATGTGGGTTCAGTCGAGTACGTAGTTTTAATTTTCATCTGCTAGAGGACAGAAGTGCACAAAGACATTCAAGGAACAGATGAAGAGAATATTTTTTTGAATTGTTCTGTTTATTTCTTGAAGGTTTTTTGATTTATTGTTATTCAGTTTTGTACATGTTTTAGTAGTGTGAATGATGCGTGAATGTGGTCTAAAGAAAATATACAGTTCATTGTTATACTGATAAACGCCGTACGAATTAGCGTGAGAAATTTTTAAGACTGTGTGAATGCAGACGACGCGGAATTTTGTGTCATAATATGTTAAGTATCATAGTTTGTTAAGTAAAAGGAAAGATGATTCGAGTGCAAAAGAAAGCAGTAAATAACGTAAAGTATAGACAAAATATCAGTATGTTAAATATATTATTTCGGGAATTAGTACAGTTTGAAAGTGTGTTGTTTGTTGATTGGTTAGTCATGAAAAGCGCGGTCAAACGCGGGAGAATAATGTTTTTCTATTGGCCTTAAAGAAAATTGACCAATCAGAACGGAGTATTCTTCGCGCGTATTTTCTCTTGGATGTATAGGATGCTTACAGCAGTCTAAGTGGTCGGAGCCCAGCCTTTAATGGTACGGTCGTGTATAGTATGATCTCCGGAGAAAGTTATAATTTGCCGGTTTTAGTTGTGTTACATGCTTCAAAAGAGTTTTAAATTGAAGGCATATTTATTCCGGTGTGGTTTTTAGAAAGTACGTATTTTGTAAGTAATTTTGTATTTCAGAAAAGACAGTAATTCCGCGTGGCAAATTGAGCAGATCGGTGACTAAAAGCTTGAGTGCATCAGACACTGATAAACTTAATAGAACGAACTTAACCTGGTTTACCGTGGTCTTGGTGTAGCGTCTCTGGTTCATAATCAAACCGTATTCGGACCCAGGTTCGAATTCCACCGCTCTTTAAATTTTGATTAATAATCAGCATGGGCGGCTGAAGGCTTCCAGCATAAGAAGTAACCCACATTCTGCCAACGGCCTTGTCAAAGAGGGCGGAAGAGCGGACAGAGGTTCAGGGCACTCTCTTGTCCTCGGGGTGGGAAACTTCCCCTGAAGGCGGAACAATTAACAAAGATCAACAGCATGGGGATGCAGAAGGCAACGGAAACCATTGCATTAAAGACACGTTACTTGTATCCACAGGATATGTGGCCTGTAACTGAAAAAGTGTCATGATGATCTCTCCTTTACCAAAAGATTCCGGAGTAGTCCCCCATTCGGATCTGCCAAGGGGAGGTTAACATGAGAGAAATATTGAATACGAGTCGGGGCGTGGAATGACAGAAGCTTGAGCGTGGCAGGGAAAGTAGAAAATCTGAAAGCGGATTGAAAAGGCTCAATCTAGATATAATAGGGGTCAGTGAAGTGAAGAGGAAAGAAGGCAAGGATTTCTGGTCATATGAGTTTAGGGTAATATCAACTGCAGTAGAAAATGGTAAAACGGGAGTAGGATTCGTTATGAGTAGGAAGGTAGGGCAGAGAGTGTGTTACTGTGAACATTTCAGTGATAGGGTTATTCTTATCAGAATCGACAGCTAACCAACACCGACAACGATAATTCAGGTACACATGTCGACGTCGCAATCTGAAGATGAAGAGATAGAGAGAGTGTATGAGGATATTGAAAGGGTAATACGGTATGTAAAGAGAGATGGAAATAACACAGTTATGGGGGATTGGAATGCAGTTGTAGGGGAAAAAGTAGAACAAAAGATTACAGGAGAATATGGGCTTGGGACAAGGAATGAGAGAGGAGAAATATTGACTGAGTTCTGAAATAAGCGAGTAATAGCGAATACTCTGTTCACAAGAGGAGGAGGTGTACTTGGAAAAGGCCGGGTGATACGTGAAGATTTCAGTTAAATTACATCATGTTCAGACAGAGATTCAGAAATCAGATACTGGATTGTAAGGCGTAAGTAGGATCAGATATAGACTCAGGTCACAATACAGTAGTGACGAAGAACAGGTTGAAGTTTAAGGCATTAGTTAGGAAGAATCAATACGCAAAGAAGTGGAATACGGAAGTAGTAAGGAATGAAGAAATACGCTTAAAGTTCTGTAGGGCTATAGATACAGCAATAAGGAATTGCACAGTAGGTAGTACAGTTGAAGAGGAATGGACATCCCTAAAAAGGGCGATAATAGAAGTTGGGAGGAAAAACATAGGTACAAAGAAGATAACTGCGAAGGAACCATGGGTAACAGAAGAAATACTTCAGCTGATCGATGAAAGGAGGAAGTACAAAAATGTTCCGAGAGACACAGAAATACAAGTCGTTTAGGAATGAAATAAATAGGAAGTGCAGGGAAGCTAAGGCAAAATGGTTGCATGAAAAATGTGTAGAAATGGAAAAAGAAATGATTGTCGGTAGGACTGACTCAGCATACAGGAAGGTCAAAACAACCTTCAGTGACATTAAAAGCAAGGGTGATAATATTGAGAGTGCAACGGGAATTCCACTGTTGAATGCAGACGAGAGAGCGGATAGGTGGAAAGAATACACTGAAAGCCTCTATGACGTGGAAGATTTCTCTGATGTGACAGAAGAAGAAACAGGAGTCGATTTAGAAGAGATAGGCGACTCGGTGTCATAATCAGAATTTAATAGAGTTTTAAAGGACTTAAGGTCAAATAAGGCAGCAGGGATTGGTACACAAAATCTGACAACTGGTTAACGTGTTCTATGACCACCTCTGGCAGCAATACAGGCTTCACTATGACGGGGCATGCTGTGAATGTCATCAATCTCATGTTGAGGAAATAACGCCCATCCATTATGCAGGATTGATCGCAAGCCCTAGAGAACGGCTGGTGAAAGATGACGTTATGGGACCCGTCTCCCTAGTGCATCCCGGAGATTGTAGGATTAAGATTTGGAGAGCGAGCAGGCCACATCAACCAGCCGTGCTCTATGAGTTCGAGCATTATAGTCCATCAGTCTGGGCCCAGAGCACCTCGCGACAGCCGTACATGTCCGAAGATTTCGTCACAATACCTGAAAGCAGTTAAACCATGTCATTTCACCTGTCCAATTTCACGAAGAGGTGTTCGAGGTGTCGACATAATTCCTGACCACACCTTTAGGGGTTCTCCTCAATATCGGTCTCTTTCCATAATGTCAGTGTTCCGAAACCGCATTCCTTCACATGTGAATCCGTCGAGAATCCCTCTCTGGAATAAATCGGGAATCATACGTGATAAGGACATTGGCTCGCTTATCGAACTTCCTGGTGGCATATTGACGACTCCACTCTAGATGTTCCCTTCTGTGAAGAGGCGTCAGAGACAGACATACAGCAGGTCTCCGACAACAAAGGCCACTCTGACGAAACTTTCTGTACACCATTTTCCTCGATGCAACACGTCCAGTGGATGCTGCGGTCAGATGCCTGTTGCCTTGCAGTACTAAAGCGGTACCGTCGCCCCTTTACGGACAAATAACGGTACTCTCTTCTGAAATCACACGTGGTCGGCCGTGCTCTGGTCTTCGGGATACAGCTTCGGTCAATATAAAATGTCACTATATCCTAGAAGCAAAAGAGCGATTCACATTAAGCCATCGGGCCATATCAGTTTGCGACTGTCCTGTTTCCATTCTTCCTATTGCGAATGTGGGACTAACAGACAAACACTACCCTGTTTGACAGGTGCCCTGAGGTCATCGTTGCCAGGGTTGTCCTTTGACTGGATGGCATCTCCCGTGCAGAACACGATCGTACTGACGTCTGTTGACAGTTTGTATGATTATATCTTGAATTAGACATACTGTAACGCTACCACCCTTTAACGGACGTAGGTTAGCTGTATAAAGCCTGTACTATAATAAGTTCACGGGCTTCACCCTATAAACAAGGATTTTCGTACATAAGTTGACCGCGTGTACCTAATGGAAGCAAGATCGGACTTGTACTCAGTCAATAACCACAGTGATACATCAAGCAAATGTAAAGTATAATTGCGCGTTCGCGTGGACAAGAAGTACCCACAGTAGATGCTACCTATAATTAATAATTCGGTCGCCAGCCTACTTAGGCAATGAGTGAGTTTTTCCTTGTACAAGTGGGTGCATGTACAAGCATAGTAACACGTAGTAATGATGCGTTATATGGCAAAGTTTGGAACCAGAAAAAGCCACTGAACTAAAGTTTTCTCTTTTTGTACTAATTTAGACGAGCTAAATTTACACAACACCACACAGCAATGATTACTACGAACTGCATTCTGTATATTGATCAGACTGAATTCGGGCATAGATTTTCCTAGAGTAAGCAGTTTTGAAAGCACACATACAATGTCACTATTAAAATTGGAAAACAACACTAATACACTTAGGATTAATATAGAACTTAACTTTACTGGTGAAATCTGATCAGCATATTTCAAGATTTGAAAGAATGGACAAGAGAAGAGGGGGGGCCCTGAAACTGTTATGGTCGTTATACTGAAACTGTTAAGTACTGAAGGCAAATTAACACTCAAATTTATCAATCTATGGATAACTACTCTTTTGTCTTACTTCTGAATAATTTAACTGTCATTATTTCTGTCTCAGATTAATTAAATAACATCGCTAATTCAATTCAAAAAAACTCTCTTCCAATTTAGTCATACTTTTGTTTTTTACCAACATTTGCAATAACTCACAGAACTTTTGATTTCTTTATAGCATAGACTGATCTACTGATAATTCTTATTAACACTGATTTTAGACTTTCAGTTCAGGATACTCGGGTTGCACAATACGAGGTAAGGATCCTGTCTAGGTCAGTGATCAGGATAATTCATGGCTAAAGCAATTCTGGTAAAAGTCACGTTATTATTAAACAATTAGAATCATTTTCGACACTGGTCCACACCAATACACTTCTAAAGATGAAATAAATGTTTGACCTGTGCAAGTCGGTGCGGTGGTTGGCGGGCAGCGAGATAGCGGGCAGCACGGCACACATAAAAGCGCGGCTAAGGCTCACGCTACATCGGCACTTTCCTTCTTCTTAGCGTCGTAATCTTTCCAACTTTGTGCCTCAGAATATGGCCATGCCAAGTAGTCGTCGGAATCGGTGCATCCGAGGCTCAATGAATCCACTTTTCCTGGGTAGCCGCCTCGGTACAGTGCGTGTTCCTCTGACCAATTCACCACTCCGACTCTTACTGTTGCTCGCCTCCGACTGACTACTGAGCCCGTTGTGCCGAACCGCGCCCAGTGTGCGTTTTCCCGCTCTCGCCTGTTCCCGCTCCCCTACAGGTAGGGTATTCACCACAGGTTTTCTACTACACATATCCTACTGCATTACCTACGTATGGACCAAGTGTTTAAATTACAATATTCACATCTTACAATATTTTTAACATTAAGTACACTTCCTTTTGATTATCACATTATTTGAAATCTAACATAAATAATAATATTCATTACAAAAGTTGCTCACTGTTTCTTTAACACGACACGAAAAGAGAAAGAAATAAAATCAAACATTGTTCACACTAATTTATCGAAATTCATACAGAAAAAAATTATTATATGTACAGTTGTCGTTACACATGCCCCTGTTTCCAGAAAATTTTCTTAAGTCCAAATTTTATGGGAACACTAAATCTTACAATTATACAGTGGTTCTGAATCTTTACGTAAACTTCCAAAAAGATTTACACTACATATTCCCTTTTACTTACTGTACATAGGTTTACTCTTTTAACACATCAAGAATAATTATTTGTTATTTACTCCAGTGCCTTTTGCACAGTCCAACTTCCCATCATAACATTACTAAAATAGCAATTTAATCTTTTTTTTCCAAAGAAATACTTTAAAACTCTGGAATACCAACATTTAACTACAAAAACAATAGCATATTTTGTACACACTATAAGATAATTTGTCGCTGCTTGCTTTGAATAGCAGTCCGTTTCCTTACTTACTAAACAAAACACACACACATATATTCAGAAAATTAACTACACATATTTGCTGCCTATCAAGCAGATTTGGGCAGTCCTTTTCACTCCATATTGTCACATCTCCTGGATCACATTTATAATTTTCCATCGACTATTTATCTGCCCTCATTGGTATTTGGCAGTCCTTCACATCATGGTTCATACACTGCCCATTTTCATTTTTGACAGTCCCATCTTTTATCTGGCTGATAGCATTTATCCTTTCATTTCAGTCCCTTTCTCCATATATTTTTACAGTTACAGTACAATTGGTAATCTGAAACTCACATAACTACATTAGAACACTTTCAAGGGTATACAGATATTTACAAAGATCAGTTACATTTAGAATAACTTGGGTTCAGCATAAGATACAGCACATTTGCTGCAAGTCGCTTTCTGATTATTCTTATATCACTCATTTCTAGGAACATACAGTTTCAGGTCCACAATATTTCTTACACCTAAAGGTCTTTTGGATTTTGGGTAGATCAGGTAGTAAGCATTGTCGTGTGGAATATTCTGTATTATATATGGTGCATTATAAATATATTTAAATTTGGAAATTTCATGGTTTAGTTCACTAGACTTTTCGTGGGTTTTTAAAAGAACATAATCTCCAATTTTAAATTTTGAAACTTTTAAATTTTTATTGTGTCTTTTAGATCTAGATTCAGCTTTTTGCTTTGCCCTTTTTATCACCAATTCTTTCTTTTGATCCAATCCCCCAAACTTGTACAAGGTGGAAACTCTAGTTTTTCTTCAATTAAACTTTTACTACTTCTGTCTAAAAAAAATTTCTTCCGGTGGAAATCCTGTAGTTTCATGATGTAATGTGTTCATGACATTCTCAAAATCCGATATAAATCTGCCCCAGACTCTAAATCAACAAACCCAATAATTCACTTTCAGGTAACACTGAGATACAGTAATAATAAAGTCATGCATGATACTAATAATATGTACAAATACAGTATCCTGCCCCCAGTCTCTTTATTAACAAGGCAGTCTTTTAGGGTTTATAAAACAGTCACTTAAGTCTGGTGGCTTTTTAGGCCTCCTATTTTCTACATCTTTCACAAAGCCATTCAGATCTTGCCAACGTTTCGTTTCATCAGGTGGCTTTTTAGGTTTTGAAATTTCAAAGTCTTTAGCAAGGTACAACATTTCCTGTTCTGCTATCATTTTATCAGGTGGTTCTTTTTGTTCCTGTAATTCACACTCCTTCAAAACATTTATTAAGGCGTGCCCCAGTATAGAATCATCTGGAGGTTCCTGCAAATTATGCCCCTGTTTTACATTACTGAATAATTCATTCGGTTTTTGCCCACTTCTATTTACTATATCTTGCTCTGGAAAATTTTCACTAATTTTCTCATACCCTCTTTCAGTAAAAGTATATTCACTTTCGTTTACACCTGCAAATTCATCGTCACTAGAGTCATCATTACTCTCCTCCTCACCATCAAATTCACTTAAGTACTCTACTTTTGCACAATAGGGAGAGTTAGTACATTCATTTTCGTCTGTATTTGCGTACCTTTCATCATCTGAACTATCGTCGGAATCCGACCATTCCGGATCGCTATCAGGTTCTAACATAAAAGCTTTTCTGAGACAGGCACTAAGTTCCTCCTCTGTATTGTCGTCAGGCTTGGATTTCAATTCCATCTCCTCTTTTGGCAAAACGGCCTCATCCTCAGCTCTATTCACATCCACTGTGACTTCATATTCGGTGTAATCCTCGTGAACTTTGATTACTTTCAGGTAATCATCTGCCCCTTCTCCACGGTGCCTCTCGGTAGCAGCTTTTACTATTGGCGGACTGTTAGCAGAAGTTATTTCTTCGTCAATGCTGAGGATTTCATCCTCCAAATCCTTCCTACCCTTAATCTGCATCCTATTGGCGGCACGCGTACTTTGCGCGGCGCTATTTATTCTCTCCTCTTCCAATTCGGGCCACGTCACCTTATCGACGTCCCTACTATCTCCTTTTCCACTAACTAATTTCTTTACCTCATACTCCTTCTTAAAATCCTCCCACTCACATTGCTTTAGGCCCTTGTACAGATCGTCGATCTGCACACGCCAATCAGTTACTTCTGCTAATTTATCCTCGACTTTTCTCTCATTGCAAACCCTGCTAACCGCACTTCTCTGTGTATTCACAGTTTCCTTTATCGTTTCCTTTGCCACGGAATTATCACTCGTAAAACTTTAATTAGCCCTGACGGCTATGTTCGTATCTACTGCTGCCGTATTTCCAGCGGCTTCTTTCCTAACAGATGTTCTGCTAGGTTGGGTCGTTGCCCGCTGATGCTCCACTCGCCTGTTAACATGTAGCGTTCTGTGCGGCATAAATGACTCATTCTGGCTCGCAGCTGACGCTTGTTTCGCCACAACACGTCGCGGCGTTCCGTGCCTGTCCCTAGCCTGTCTCATTACATTACGGTCGGTCCGGTATCTTTTCTCAACTCGGGGCCGGTATGTATTGTCCGCTTCCGTTTGGCCCGCAACGTTCGCGGAAATTAGTTTCCCGCGTCGTTATTACTTTGCGCGGTATACCCTCTACCGCGACCTGAATAATTTCCTCTTCCTCTACCTCTGCCTCTACCTCTTTGTAACATATTGACGCGAAATCCTTCGCCGTCATTTCGTTCGTCATTATTACGATTATTACGATGACCAAAATTTTGATAATTGGCACGACTTTCGCGCCAATGGTCTTCGTCTTCGACTCTTTCTAGAAATGCTTGGAAGCTACGATGATTGCTTCCTACATACCTCTTTGAATCTTCTGGGAGCTTTTTATATAACTCCCAGATAATTTCTGAATCTGATCTTCTGCCTCTTAAATGCGTCAATTTCCGGTACCAATGCTCGCAGAAATCTTTCAAAGAATTCCTGCCCCTGTTATCATGCTGTTTGGCCATGATGAACTCCCGCCATAAATGGTCCTGCTTTTGTTCAGACCAATATTCTTCCGTAAATCTTTGCCTAAATTCTTCGAACGTCATTCGTTCAGTAGTTAAATTTATTCCCCAGCGCTTAGCATCACCTGCTAAGGCGCTAATTACAACATTTATCTTTTCCTGATCAGACAAGTGCTCAGGAAATACTCTCTCGCAATTTTTAATGAAATCTAACGGATGCCACCCATTATGTTTCTTGGCTGGATCGAAGCGTTCCTCGCCTTCTAACAGCTTCGTAATTGGTGTGCCATTACAGACAACACCAGGCCTATCTTTAATTTTGCTCTCCAGATCGAAAATTCTGCCTTGAAAAAAATGGTTCAAATGGCTCTGAGCACTATGGGACTCAACTGCTGAGGTTATTAGTCCCCTAGAACTTAGAACTAGTTAAACCTAACTAACCTAAGGACATCACAAACATCCATGCCCGAGGCAGGATTCGAACCTGCGACCGTAGCGGTCTTGCGGTTCCAGACTGCAGCGCCTTTAACCGCACGGCCACTTCGGCCGGCTTTCTGCCTTGAATTTTCGTAGTATTCTGTTCAGAGTTTTGAACACATCCGGTTACTTTTTTATCTAAATCCCTTTCAGTTTCTAAAACTACCTTTTGCAACCGTGATATTCCGTGTTGACATTCGTTTACGATCTCAGTTTTAAGACCGAAAACTTTTTCGTCTACCTTAGTTTCAACCAGAGGTTCTACTTTCTCTTGGATGTTGAGAATTTCAACATCGAACCTACTGTTAATGTTTCCAATTTCCTCCTGCATAGTATCCATATTTTTGTTAATGGTATCAATTTCAAATTTCAGAGTATTTACCACAGAACTTAAATTACCCACTTTCTGTTCTACTTGTTCTATTTGTTTACTAATTTTAATTCCCTGTCCTTCGACCTGTGCTTTAATTTGATCCACCTGTGTTTTAAGTTGCTCGTCAACGTGTGTTTTGAGCTGTTCATTCTGTGTTTTGAGCTGATGGCCCTGCGTTTTGAGCCGCTCATCAACGTGCGTTTTAAGCTGCTCATTCTGTCCTGCAATTTGTTTGGTTAATTGTTCAAATAAGTCGTTCATACTTAAAATTTTTATACTGTTTTGTTCTACAGGATCGATGTGTTCCGATTCTACTTCAGAAGTTTCTTTCGGTTCTTTCTTTATCTGTGGTGAATCAAACATGTCAGTGGATTCGTTCACGTACCCACTATCATCTACCAAGTCACCCTCTACTTCCTGTTTTGTCCCTTGCTGTGTTCGAGACGATCTCGACATTTCAATCTGTTCGTTGACGTGTTCATGGTACTGTATGTACGCCAATTGTCTTTCGCTAACGCCATCTGTTATCTGGCCGCGTAAACTCCTGCTACTGCCAGCCGCATTCTCCATTTCGCTTGGCGCATCTACCCTGCCTACGTTCCTGTCCATATTGAATGCCAACTACACCACACTATTATACTTGACTCCCACTGCAGTTTATTTTACTGAACTTTATTGCTATGCGTGCCACTGAGCATCCACTGTTCGATCTTTATGTTAATTTGTAATCGACAACAACTGGATGTCCTGTCACCGGGAAGCCACGTGTAACGCTACCACCCTTTAACGGACGTAGGTTAGCTGTATAAAGCCTGTACTATAATAAGTTCACGGGCTTCACCCTATAAACAAGGATTTTCGTACATAAGTTGACCGCGTGTACCTAATGGAAGCAAGATCGGACTTGTACTCAGTCAATAACCACAGTGATACATCAAGCAAATGTAAAGTATAATTGCGCGTTCGCGTGGACAAGAAGTACCCACAGTAGATGCTACCTATAATTAATAATTCGGTCGCCAGCCTACTTAGGCAATGAGTGAGTTTTTCCTTGTACAAGTGGGTGCATGTACAAGCATAGTAACACGTAGTAATGATGCGTTATATGGCAAAGTTTGGAACCAGAAAAAGCCACTGAACTAAAGTTTTCTCTTTTTGTACTAATTTAGACGAGCTAAATTTACACAACACCACACAGCAATGATTACTACGAACTGCATTCTGTATATTGATCAGACTGAATTCGGGCATAGATTTTCCTAGAGTAAGCAGTTTTGAAAGCACACATACAATGTCACTATTAAAATTGGAAAACAACACTAATACACTTAGGATTAATATAGAACTTAACATTACTGGTGAAATCTGATCAGCATATTTCAAGATTTGAAAGAATGGACAAGAGAAGAGGGGGGGCCCTGAAACTGTTATGGTCGTTATACTGAAACTGTTAAGTACTGAAGGCAAATTAACACTCAAATTTATCAATCTATGGATAACTACTCTTTTGTCTTACTTCTGAATAATTTAACTGTCATTATTTCTGTCTCAGATTAATTAAATAACATCGCTAATTCAATTCAAAAAAACTCTCTTCCAATTTAGTCATACTTTTGTTTTTTACCAACATTTGCAATAACTCACAGAACTTTTGATTTCTTTATAGCATAGACTGATCTACTGATAATTCTTATTAACACTGATTTTAGACTTTCAGTTCAGGATACTCGGGTTGCACAATACGAGGTAAGGATCCTGTCTAGGTCAGTGATCAGGATAATTCATGGCTAAAGCAATTCTGGTAAAAGTCACGTTATTATTAAACAATTAGAATCATTTTCGACACTGGTCCACACCAATACACTTCTAAAGATGAAATAAATGTTTGACCTGTGCAAGTCGGTGCGGCGGTTGGCGGGCAGCGAGATAGCGGGCAGCACGGCACACATACAAGCGCGGCTAAGGCTCACGCTACATCGGCACTTTCCTTCTTCTTAGCGTCGTAATCTTTCCAACTTTGTGCCTCAGAATATAGCCATGCCAAGTAGTCGTCGGAATCGGTGCATCCGAGGCTCAATGGAATCCACTTTTCCTGGGTAGCCGCCTCGGTACAGTACGTGTTCCTCTGACCAATTCACCACTCCGACTCTTACTGTTGCTCGCCTCCGACTGACTACTGAGCCCGTTGTGCCGAACCGCGCCCAGTGTGCGTTTTCCCGCTCTCGCCTGTTCCCGCTCCCCTACAGGTAGGGTATTCACCACAGGTTTTCTACTACACATATCCTACTGCATTACCTACGTATGGACCAAGTGTTTAAATTACAATATTCACATCTTACAATATTTTTAACATTAAGTACACTTCCTTTTGATTATCACATTATTTGAAATCTAACATAAATAATAATATTCATTACAAAAGTTGCTCACTGTTTCTTTAACACGACACGAAAAGAGAAAGAAATAAAATCAAACATTGTTCACACTAATTTATCGAAATTCATACAGAAAAAAATTATTATATGTACAATTGTCGTTACAATACAACGGGGAAATATCGGTTTTTTGCTTTAGTTTTTGGCACCATTGTATATAAAGGCTATGGACTGAAATTTTAATAGTGTATTTTGTGAACAAATGGTTTTAACACTCAGAGGCAACAATAATCTTTATCAAACAGATATAAGCTTTTAATGCTGGAAAAAGAAGACAAATTTACTATATCAGCACATAAAAATACTTACGTTAACCAGTGGAGTGTTATCTAGACGCCGTATGTTCATAGTTCAAGAGAGCACCAATGCAGTCAATTAATCCACTTTTAAACCTCCGGATTAGTGGTGCAATATGACAGGAAGGCAAACGTACACTGCACTGAGCTAGAATGCCGCTTGGTATCAGACAGACGGACAGGCAGACATAACCTTTGCTTGGCAGGCAGCAAACGTGAAGAGGGTAGCATAGCACCAGCAGCAGCAGCAACAGGCGTGTGACGCTAACGACGCCAGAGTCAACAGTCGTTAGACGGCAAACCGCGCAGACGGCAGGCGACTCTATGTTCCCAGAAGGAGCTCCAGGTAGTCACACACAACAAGCCGGCAGTCTCTTCTACGGTTTTTTTTTTTAATTATGAGGTGTTGAACATAAGTAAATTTTTGTCATATATAGATAAACTGATGTCTTATACAACTAAATAGTCATGTATTAAGGTGTCATGCGTAATATTGACACGTATGAATTTCTTTGGATTCGAGAAGACTCTCAATTCAGACAGTATCAGGCGGCTACCAATACCGTTTATTTGCGTCACATAAGAAGCAGATTGTTGAACCGAATCTAACATGTAATATGCAACTCGATGAGGCAATAATCACGTAGCCACTGGCCGCAGGTCATGCAAATACCGCTCGTAGGTCACAGAGAACTGATCAGAGGGTGGAAGAGGGAGGAAGTCTCCAGGCATTAGTAAATCATTGGAATGTCCACGACACACTTAAACTGGGGAAGTTGCACGTCATTTGACGGGTACATAAGGGCCTACCCGTAATTAAAAGGAAGAGAATCGGTCGGTACTGATTGCGGTCAAAGAGATTAATATTCTTTGGTGTCTTAAATCTGGACAGTCGAGCTGAATTACGACCATAAGAAGATTATAGGCTACAGGTTAAGGTATATTACAGAGCACATACTGACGTCAGTCTATTCTGATGCAGCCAAGACAGTTACAGGAAACTGTCGTCGATAGGTAGACATAAATAGAAGCGGTGAGACGTTGAGGTATGAAGACTGAGTTTCTGTGCTACGTGCTGTAGAGTTTCATGCCGTGAATAGTGAATACTGTGGTGATTAGAATTGATGGTAAAATCCGAATGTCTTCTCAGGTCTGTTAATTTTCTGTTCGGTGAGTATTGTGCGTATATACACTCTTAAGAGGTCGCAGGACGAAGGAATTATTCGAATAGGATGGAAGTCGGTGGGTGTCACGTACATGTACAGACAAACAATAATCACAGTTTCAAAAAAAAAAATAAATAAATAAAATAAAATGGATGATTGATTCAAGACAAAGAGCTTCACAAAGTGAGTGAGTCAAAAATGCGTTGGAACACTTCTTGCCCTTATCCAATCAGTAATTTCGTTTGGCATTGATTGATAGAGTTGATGAAAGCCCTCCTGAGGGATATCGAGCCAAATCATCAAAATCTCGACCTGGTTCGAGGGCCCCGCCCATAATGCTCCAAACGTTCTCAGTCGGAGAGGAATCGGGTGACTCGGCTGGCCAAGGTAAGGTTTCTCGAGCAAGAACACAAGTAGCAGAAACTGTCACCGTGTGCGGATGGGCATTGTCTCGCTGAAACGTAAGCCCATGAATTGGAACAATATGGGGTGTAAAATATCGTCGATGTACCGATGTGCTGTAATGGTACCGAAGATGCTATGAACAGAAATTGCACCCGAGATCATCACTCCAGGTTTTCTGGCCATGTGGTGGGCTACAGTCCGGTTGGTATTCCACCGCTGTTAGGTTATCTACAGACACGTCTTCGCTGTCCATCGGAGCTCAATTTGAAGAGAGAGTCATCACTGAAGACTAATCTGTTCCAGTCGTTGAGATTGCAGGACGAAGACGTGCCTGGAGAAGCCCTGGACAGTGGTGGGATACCAACCCGACTGTCGCCCACTGTACGGCCCGACATTAGGAGAGTTGTCTTGGTGTGGCATTTCTTTTCATAGCAGGACCCCTTTCGTTGTCATCCACGACACCCTTACTGCACAGAGGTACGTCGATAGTATTCTGCGACCTGTTTCGTTGCCCTTAATGGCGAGCTATTTAGTGGCCAGGGAATCACCAATAATTCGCTACATACTTCTCAAACTATTATCTAGCTGTATTTATATTGAGCGTCCCCTGATTTACAATGTCCCTGTGTCCTCTTCAGAATCCTTCGTTCCACAAAGCCTCATCAGGAGTTACGCCGGGTGAGGCAAAATTTGATATCCCAGTGGAGCAGTATATGTAACTGTCCTACGTGGAATGAGTCGGGAAGTTAAGCAGTCACTCCTTCCTCTTCACGCGGATGAATGAATCATTACACGACAGACATAGCCAGAATAACTACCAGGTGATTTTACTATGAGGAAAGTTTCCTGAACAGCCAAAATGCAACTTTTACAACGAATACGTGAAATATATTCGCAGTTGCGAATATGGACAGCCATAAGCTGTAAAATGAAATTAAAAAAAAGCACTCCGTCTTCAGGCCACAAGTGGCCCATCAGACCGCCGTGTCGTCCTCTAGTGAGGATGCGGATAGGAGGGGCGTGTGGTCAGCACAGCGCTCTCCCGGTCGTTATGATGGTTTTCTTTGACCGGAGCCGCTACTATTCGGTCGAGTAGCTCCTCAATTGGCATCCCGAGGCTGAGTGCACCCCGAAAAATGGCAACAGTGCATTGCGGCTGGATGGTCACCCATCCAAGCGCCGGCCACGCCCGACAGTGCTTAACATCGGTGATCTCATGGGAACCGGTGTATCCACTCTGGCAAAGCCGTTGCCGTAAAATGAAATGAGACAATGAAAATTTCTGCCGGTCAGGGAGTGAACAACACAGACACTGCGAGATGGAAGTTTTCCGCCGACACTGGCCAAGCGACTTTCAATTATTATGTCTCTCCTGTACGGCAATATACGTAATGAAAGTACGAGTGCAGGTTGTAGACATACGGTTGATGACATATGGCAGTTTGGGTCTGGCCGTGACCCGTCCTGGGATGACATAATATTAAGTAGACTGCTCGTGATAAGCGAGGAATCCGAATGAATATTTCATTGTATTTCTGAACATCACAGGCGCTGCAATATGGTATTTTACAACAGAGATCTCCCACAACTCATCTGTCGCTGGGAAAACAGTATCGCACTGAAGGGTGAGTAGGTAGAGAAGGATTAAATCTAGCTTCTGTGGTCGCGGTTTGATTATTTTAGAGTGAACAATTAAAATTTTATCACTACCCATCGTAAATATCGGATAAAATGAAACGTTGTTTAAGTATCATTTAAGAGAGTTTCCGATTACTTTGTTTTAATGGTACGAAGACCACGTCATCGCTCAAAAATAGCGAGGTCCCTTGTTGGACCGATAACTGTAAGCTAGTGCACGTCTTAAGGCGCGGCCTCACTTTGCTGCAAAGAGGGTAGGCGAGTTAGGGAGCTCTCCCTCTGGTTGCCGCCTTGTCTGCCGTTAGTCGCCGCTGCCGCAGCCGGGACGTAATCGGCCCAACCCAGGCTCGAGGCTACTGTCGCCTTCCCCGGCCAACTTGGCGTGGTGTGGAGTGCGGGACTGCCGTCCATTAGGAAACGCATCTTGGAGGTGGGGGCAGAAGGGAAACCTGTTATCTAGAAGCCGCCACCTCTCCCTCCCACCCTCTACACCCCCACTCCCCACCCCAACCCCCCCACACACACAGACGGAGAGAGAGAGAGAGAGAGAGAGAAAGAGAGCAAGAGGGAGGGAGAGAGAGGGAGAGAAAGAAAGAAAGAAAGAGAGAGAGAGAGAAACAGAATCCTATTTTGGAACATTTAAGAGGGTCCATACAAGGGCGAGGTACTTGAGGGCAATATTATGGAAATGGAAGAGGATTTAGATGAAGATGAAATGGGAGATATGATACTGCGTGAAGAGTTGACAGAGCACTGAAAGACCTAAGTCGAAACAAGGCCCCGGGCGTAGACAACATTCCATTATATGACAGCCATAGGAGAGCCAGTCCAGACAAAACTCTACCATCTGGTGAGCAAAATGTATGATACAGGCGAAATACCGTCAGACTTCAAAAAGAATATAATAATTCAAGTGCCAAAGAAAGCAGGTGTTGGCAGATGTGAAAATTACCGAACTATCAGTTTAGTAAGTCACGGATGCTAAATACTAACGCGAATTCTTTACAGACGAATGGAAAAACTGGTAGAAGCCGACCTCGAGGAAGATCAGTTTGGATTTCGTAGAAATATTGGAACATGTGAGGCAATACTGACCCTACGACTTATCTTAGAAGCTAGATTAAGAAAAGGCAAACCTACGTTTCTAGCATTTGTAGACTTAAAGAAATCTTTTGACAATGTTGACTGGAATTCTCTCTTTCAAATTCTGAAGGTGGCAGGGGTAAAATACAGGGAGCGAAAGGCTATTTACAATTTGTACAGAAACTAGATGGCAATTATAAGAGTCGAGGGGCATGAAAGGGAAGCAGTGGTTGGAAAGGGATTGAGACAGGGTTGTAGCCTCTCCCTGATGTTATTCAGTCTGTATATTGAGCAAGCAATAAAGAAAAAAATTCGGAGTAGGTATTAAAATCCATGGAGAGGAAATAAAAACTTTGAGGTTCGCCGATGACATTGTAATTCTGCCAGAGACAGCTAAGGGCCTGGAAGAGCAGCTGAACGGAATGGACAGTGTCTTGAAAGGAGGATATAAGATGAACATCAACAAAAGCAAAACGAGGATAATGGAATGTAGTCGAATTAAATCGGGTGATGCTGCGGGAATTAGATTAGGAAATGAGACACTTAAAGTAGTAAACGAGTTTTGCTATTTGGGGAGCAAAATAACTGATGATGGTCGAAGTAGAGAGGATATAAAATGTAGACTGGCTTTGGCAAGGAAAGCGTTTCTGAAGAAGAGAAATTTGCTAGCATCGAGTATAGATTTAAGGGTCAGGAAGTCGTTTCTGAAAGTATTTGTATGGAGTGTAGCCATGTATGGAAGTGAAACGTGAACGATAAATAGTTTAGACAAGAATAGAATAGAAGCTTTCGAAATGTGGTGCTACACAAGAATGCTGAAGATTAGATAGGTATATCACATAACTAATGAGGAGGTATTGAATGGTATTGGGGAGAAGGGAAATATGTGGCACAACTTGACTAGAAGAAGGGATCGGTTGGTAGGACATGTTGTGAGACATCAAGGGATCACCAATTTAGTATTAGAGGGCAGCGCGGAGGGTAAAAATCATAGAGGGAGACCAAGAGATCAATACACTAAGCAGATTCAGAAGGATGTAGGCTGCAGTACGTACTGGGAAATGAAGCAGCTTGCACAGGATAGAGTAGCATGGAGAGCTGCATCAAACCAGTCTCAGGACTGAAGACCACAACAACAACAACAACAAGCAATGTCTGAAAGATACCAACAAATTTTTGCGGCATAATAGCTGTACCTGGCATACACTGCTATGTCTCTCTTTCTTGGTAGGTAGATACAAATATACAAAGCAGACACGACACATATATCTCACACACATATACAGGGTGATCCATCTGCCCCTGTCGACAAGTTTTATACAATCCACACGACGTCTTTATCAGATCAGTATGTGTTGTGGTTTCCAGCCTAAAGAGCGGTTTGATGGACCTCTCCACAGTACACCGTTCTGTGCAAGACTCTTCACCTCCGAATAACTACTGTAACCTACATCCTTTTGAACCCACTTACTGTATTCACCTCATGGTCTTCCTCTACGGTTCCCCCCCCCCTTTTCCTCCACACATTTCTCACCAATATTAAAGTGGTGACCTCTTGATGTCTCAGAATGCGTCCAATCAACTGATCCCTTCTTTTAGTCAATATTTCTATTCCACTCAATTCTATTCATTACTTCCTCAGTACATACGTTATCTACCTATCTAATCTTCAGTTTTATTTTATAGCACCATGTTTTAAACGCTTCTATTTTCTTTGTGCTTGTACTGCTTATCACCCAAGTTTCACTTCCGTACAAGGCTACACTCTAAATAAACACCTTCCCAAAAGACATTCTAAAACTCATGATTAAATTTGGTGTTAGTAACTTTCTCTTCTTCAGAAAAGCTTTTTTTCCATTACCAGTCCACATTTTATAACCACATTCCTTGGCCATTATCAGTATTTTACTACCCAAATAGGAAAACTCATCTAGTGATTAGTGTCTCATTTTCTAATCTAATTTCCTCAGCATTGTCTGATTTAATTTTACTATATTCCAGTATATGTGTTTCGATTTTGTTAATGTTCGTCTTATATCCGCCCTTCAAGGCACTTTCCGTTCTGTTCAGCTGCTCTCCCAAGTCCTTTTCTGTCACTGACAGAATTACAGTGCCATCGTCAAACCTCAAAGTTTTCATTTCTTCTTCCTGAATATTAATTCTTTGTCCAAATTTTAATGGTTCCTTTAATGCTTGTTAAATGTACAGATCGAATAACACTGTCTCAGTACTTTCTCAACTACTGCTTTCCCTTCGTGTCTGTCGATTCTTATAGCTCCCGTCTAGTTTCTGTACAAGTTATGTATAATCCTTTCCTCCCTGCGTCTTACCTCTCGTTCCTTCAGAATATCAAAGACTGGTATTCCAGTCGACACTGTTGAAAGCTGGCTCCAGATATACAAACATTATAAACCTTACGGGTATTAGCATTATTACACAGTACATGTGCGAACATAATGAGCCATGTACACTCCTGTAAATTGAAATAAGAACACCGTGAATTCATTGTCCCAGGAAGGGGAAACTTTATTGACTCATTCCTGGGGTCAGATACATCACATGATCACACTGACAGAACCACAGGCACATAGACACAGGCAACAGAGCATGCACAATGTCGGCACTAGTACAGTGTATATCCACCTTTCGCAGCAATGCAGGCTGCTATTCTCCCATGGAGACGATCGTAGAGATGCTGGATGTAGTCCTGTGGAAAGACTTGCCATGCCATTTCCACTTGGCGCCTCAGTTGGACCAGCGTTCGTGCTGGACGTGCAGACCGCGTGAGACGACGCTTCATCCAGTCCCAAACATGCTCAATAGGGGACAGATCCGGAGATCTTGCTGGCCAGGGTAGTTGACTTACACCTTCTAGAGCACGTTGGGTGGCACGGGATACATGCGGACGTGCTTTTTCCTGTTGGAACAGCACGTTCCCTTGCCGGTCTAGGAATGGTAGAACGATGGGTTCGATGACGGTTTGGATGTACCGTGCACTATTCAGTGTCCCCTCGACGATCACCAGTGGTGTACGGCCAGTGTAGGAGATCGCTCCCCACACCATGATGCCGGGTGTTGGCCCTGTGTGCCTCGGTCGTATGCAGTCCTGATTGTGGCGCACACCTGCACGGCGCCAAACACGCATACGACCATCATTGGCACCAAGGCAGAAGCGACTCTCATCGCTGAAGACGACACGTCTCCATTCGTCCCTCCATTCACGCCTGTCGCGACACCACTGGAGGCGGGCTGCACGATGTTGGGGCGTGAGCGGAAGACGGCCTAACGGTGTGCGGGACCGTAGCCCAGCTTCATGGAGATGGTTGCGAATGGTCCTCGCCGATACCCCAGGAGCAACAGTGTCCCTAATTTGCTGGGAAGTGGCGGTGCGGTCCCCTACGGCACTGCGTAGGATCCTACGGTCTTGGCGTGCATCCGTGCGTCGCTGCGGTCCGGTCCCAGGTCGACGGGCACGTGCACCTTCCGCCGACCACTGGCGACAACATCGATGTACTGTGGAGACCTCACGCCCCACGTGTTGAGCAATTCGGCGGTACGTCCACCCGGCCTCCCGCATGCCTACTATACGCCCTCGCTCAAAGTCCGTCAACTGCACATACGGTTCACGTCCACGCTGTCGCGGCATGCTACCAGTGTTAAAGACTGCGATGGAGCTCCGTATGCCACGGCAAACTGGCTGACACTGACGGCGGCGGTGCACAAATGCTGCGCAGCTAGCGCCATTCGACGGCCAACACCGCGGTTCCTGGTGTGTCCGCTGTGCCGTGCGTGTGATCATTGCTTGTACAGCCCTCTCGCAGTGTCCGGAGCAAGTATGGTGGGTCTGACACACCGGTGTCAATGTGTTCTTCTTTCCATTTCCAGGAGTGTATATACCAGATGCCAGGTGTTTCCTCGTTATGGTTTTATGTCATGCCTTTTCACCCCAAATGTTCAGCCGTATGGGTGCTACGGGTGTCTTACCGGCACAGTGAACTTTACCAGACAGAAAGTGACACATATGCCAATTCTGACAGAATTTCATTCAGGTTTTACGTAGATATGCTGATATGTGACTGTCTTGCCATCCCTCACTACCCGTATTTCTAGGGATGAAACGTCTTTGTGACTGTCACCAATATGTCTAGCGGCCCAAAAAATAATAGATTTGGTGTTAATATCTATCGTTATTAATATTTTTAAATGTTATGTCTTTTCATGCACACCCCTATCCCTAGAGTTGGTTAGGTTATATTACCCCCACAATATTTTTATAGAAATAATTGTAGAAATAATGTGCCATGTATATATAAAGTTTGCTTGAAGTTTCTTCACACGTTCGTGAGCTAAGCTTCTGTGTGACCCACTTTTGATCCACTCCTCATGTGTGGTAGGTGGTTCTTATCCCCACAGGACCGCTGGCGGGCGTGAGCACAGCAGCTCATCAAAGTTTTATCGCCATTACATGAATGGTATAGAAACGCTTAGAAGACAAACAAATAACAAATGGAATGTTCGTATGATATATTTGGCTAGAGTCTCCTTTTTGGGAGTCAGCCGCTTGGTGCAAGTCTTTCTATTTGACACCTTTTCAGGGACTTGTAGCTCGTTGGTGAAGAGGAAAACATATATGCTCAGTTCAAAGTGAAGAAAATGACCGACCCAGGGGGAATCGAACCCGGGGCTCTATGATCGACCTCAGTCATGCTAACCAAGAGCTGCTGACGACGAACAAACAAATATTCACTTTTATATATTAGATTGAGAATTTTTAATTCTTTGACTCGTTTGATGTTGACTCTATTGACATTCCTGAATTTACTGTGTTTGATGAACTGTTCTTGTTCTCCATTATTATGGCTCAAATGGCTCTGAACTCTGTGCGACTTAACTTCAAAGCGGTCGCGCGGTTCCAGACGGTAGCGCCTAGAACCGCTCGGCCACTCCGGCTGGCTCTTCACTATTAGCAGTGAAAGTTAGATGAAGCATAGAATGCTGAACCATGTCATGAGAAACATACACACTGTGATCTTACTGTTGAAGTGTATAGCCTCAGTCATCAAAGAAGGAAGCTCCAAAACACGTCGCACTGAGCTGAATATAGTAGTAATTAATAAATAAGTGATTCATTTGCTAAAATCTCCCTGGCTATTGAGCAGTGGCCGAGTGATTGTGTTGAGGAAATCAAACGTTTCTTCTTCTTCTGCAGAGGGCAAGGGTTTCGAAGATATAGCTTCAGTGACTACACAAAAACTCTGGGTACATCCATGAATTTCTTTCGAACACCACACAATAGCCCGGCATATTTTAATAAGTGCGACTTTTCCGTCCTGAAAGGTTGTATTTTACATTTGCACAGTTTGACTATTTCGATGTGAAGTATCCTCAGGTGTTCTGTCATTTACACGGGATGAGATACATGACGTTTCAGCTTTTAAGGCAAGGAGATGACAACAGTGTCACAGGTTTGCAACAAACTGCAGTCTTTTGTTGATCTTTGATTGGAAAAGCCTGCAGTGGTGCCTGGATCGGAGGGCATCTATCCATCACCATCATCATGTGATGTTATGCAAAGAGACCGTATAGAGATGTATGCCCAGAAATCTTTCTCAAACGGCTTTAAGAATCCATTCTGTTAAAAAATAAAAAAAATCTACGTCACTTGTTTTATTCTAGCTTTATGTGTCAGCTTCATGGCGAATTGCCCATCATTTCGTTAAAGATCGCAATTATTGAGATATTTCCCATATAAGCATAACATTCTAAAATGTTGCAATGAAACATAGCGGTGGCTAAGAGCTCGTATTTGGCGCATATTAGACCACACACTGATGAGCCGAAACATTAGGACCATCTGCTTAATTGCTTGTTTGTCCATCTCTGGAGCGAAATACATCGCTGATTCTGCGTTCCGACAGTTCGTTGGTAGGTTTTTGGAGGTATGTGGCATTAGATGGCTACGCACAGATCACATAATACGCATAAGTAACGGGCCGTTGATTTGCGTACACCCTGATGGCTCCTGATAGCAACGCAGATGCGTTCCATAGGATTTACATCAGGTGAATTTGGTCGCCGAGACATCAACGAGAGTTCGCTATACAGCTCCTTAAACCACTGTACCACGGTTTTGGCTCCGAGACACGGACAATTATGCTACTGAAAGATGACATCGGCTTTCGGGAAGATATCAAGCATGAAAGGATGCAGGTGGTTCACAGCTGTCAGCGTGTATTCGATTACTACCACTAGTCCTATGCAAGCGCAGAATAATGTCTCTCGTACCATAATACTGCTCCCACCAGCCTGCGTCCGAAGCGCGCTGCACGTTTGGAACCACCGTTCACTTCTATGAAGGTGATTTTGGAGACGACCATTGACCTAGTGTAGTAGAAATGTGATTCATCCGAACAGCCGACACGTTTCCATTGATCTAAGGTGGAATCCCGATGGTACCGTGTCCACTGCAATCTTAATTGATGATATCGTTGGGTCAACATGTGAACACGTAGGGGTAGTCTGCTGCAGAGCTCGATGTTCAACAATTTACGTTGAACGATGTGCTCCGAAATACTTGATCGTGGGCCAGCATTGCGTTCTTCCGGCAGAGATGTCCTACTTTACAGAGCAGCCGAGCCTCCGAAGCCCATGTTCTGTGAAGAGTCGCGGACGCACAACCATTTAGTGCCTTGTGGTAGTTCCACTGCCCTTCTACCTCTTTCCATAGATGCTGACGACAGTAGCAGGTGAATGTTCGACCAGCTTCGTCATTTTCGAGGTACTTGTTCACAGGCTGTGCGTAATAATAATCAGCCATCTGTCAAAGTCTCTTATCTGAATGGATTTCCCCACTTGCAGCCCGTATCTTCGCTAGGGTGATCCCCCGTCCGTTCTGCTCCGCTTACGTACTTTTGTCACCGCATCACCACCAAACGGCATCCAGCGTTGCTATTCGCAGTGGGCATAATGTTTTGGCTTATCGGTGCATATTTATGAGTAAGAAATCTAGATACCATTGTTTTTTTAAACTTGGGAGTGGATCAATAGCTGCCTCCTGTCTCGAGAAAATGGTTTTTGTGTAGCACGTGTTCATTCAATAGCAATGCACCCGAGAAAGAGATATTCACGTCTCATAAAGGGTTCGAGGTACTGATACGAGATTCGGGCAAATGATAGCACGCAAAGAGAAAAATATTTTGCCACATGGTTAACGTATGGTATTAAAAAACTAAAAACCCGCCTAGATTGCGAGAAAAGCACCCAGTGTTAAGTGTTAACCCAGGTTTCGGCATAGATAACTACACCTTCTTCAGAACAACAATAAAACCCACAAGTGCCTAAGAAGACCTTTGTCACTGATTAAAAGAACACCATAGCTATACATTTATAAACGAAAAAGAAAAGGAAAACACAAACAGTACATACGTACAAAAGTCAAAACCACTACTTAATGGTGTACGCTCCACCTCACACCGGCCTATGTTCGATGGGCCATGACCCGCCCATCGAACATAGGCCGTTGTGAGTTGGAGCGTACACCATTAAGTAGCTGTTTTGACTTTGTACATATGTACTGTTTGTGTTTTCCTTTTCTTTTTCGTTTATAAATGTATAGCTATGGTATTCTTTTAATCATTGACAAAGGTCTTCTTAGGCACTTGTGGGTTTTATTATTGTTCTGAAGAAGGTATATTTATCTACGCCGAAACCTGCGTCAACACTTAACACTAGGTGCTTTTTTTTGTTATCGGCGGGTTTTTAGTTTTTTAATATAATAACCAACGATTACTGGCGCGCTGCGATGTTGAAGGTTCTTAACGTATGGTTCTTCCTTGTCTATGGCGATACAGCTGAAGCTAGATATTTTATTTCATTTTTTCAAACCAGGACTGTTATTTTTGAAGCCATTGACACCTAATGAAAAGAGATTTTTTTAGTATGAAAAAACACGAAATTTCTTCTCTTACGTTTCTGTAAACTGACACAATGAAATTTTCCGATTTTCTTTCTACACTTCAGTTGTCTTTGACATATGAAAAATTGCAGCAAATAGCAAGTCGTCATTGTGTGTCACCTTCAGAGTGATGAAAATGTTTTACTGGGTCACTTCTAGTCTGTATAAAAAAACGCACAGATCTGACGCTTATTTACTTGCGGTCAAAAAGATTACAAAAAAATGATATTACATTGCGAAAAGCGTGAGACAACTCATTAAAGTTAAAATTTGTTAGAAACATATGTAATCTAACTTCAACACATCAAAAGTTAATTTAGGTGAAGACGTTCACCATTTCACTTTGAATGAGGGATGGAAATCAAAAGATAGTATTGTGCTAGCTGAAAATTACTATCATATTTCTGAGGTGAAGAACACAAAGTTTCAGCCTAAGTTGTTCACTGCTGAAAATACGATGGGTTATGGGATTCTGCCAAAAATTGCAACACAACTGAAAATATTTTTGTCTCGAATTTTTCTGATTTGAAGAGGTATCAACATTTATGTATAAAAGCTATATTACACTTCTTGAAAGGTTTAATTTTGCTTCTTTTGCCGAAAGTATAATTGGCAAAAACTCAATTACAGTAATTATTGCGACGGAGTGCTGAAACAGAATGTCTTATTAAATAAGCAATTGGTGACCACAAAGGTCAACAGCTTACGGAAAACCTTATTGTATTAGTTTACAATAACATAAGAGAAGATATTTCATGTTTTTCATATTAGCTAATTCTCTTTTCTCTACATCCGATGTTTCTTAAAAAAAGTACAATAATGATTTGAAAAAATAAAAATAATTTCTTTTGCTATATCGCTATGGATAAGAAAATTCCATGTGTTAAGCATATGGTAAAGTACTCCCCTTTTTGCATGCTGGCCCTTGGTTCAGCTTCTTTATGCTCACACGTTGCTGGTTCAGATATGTGGACGACACGTTCGCTATATGGCCTCATGGAGGAACGGAGTTCCACAAGTTTCACAAATATTTGAACATGCACGAGAAGATACAGTTCACGCTCGATGTAGAGAAGAATGGTACAATTCCATTTCTAAACGTCGAAGTATACAGGACAACGGAGAGCACACTGGGGCACAGAGTATATAGCAAACCTACACATACAGACAGGTATCTGCACGCCCAATTCAACCACCATCCAGCGCAGTAGAACTCGGTCATCCGTTCCTTGGCAATCCGTGCGCAGCCCCTAAGTGATGCTCAAAGCATTACACTAGAGGTTAAAAGACTACGCACAACGTTTCTAGCCAATGGCTACAGCCATATGTCGATCCACACAGCTTTCTCGACGAATACAAGTAAGAAAGATGAGCACGAAATAGGCAAACTGCAGCCAACAGTACGCTTACCTTATGTAAAAAAATTTTACTGACCAAAACAGGCAAACACCTACGACGGGTTTGGGGGCAGTCAGTCTTCTACAGTGGTCGCAGGATCCAGGAGGTGCTAGGCCCCACTAAGGATAAGGTGGATGCATTACACACTGCCGGCGTGTACGAGGTGGAAAGCGAATGTGGAGAGGAATACATCGGCGAGACTGGAAGGCCAATAGCAACGGGCATTCGTTTCAAATGGTTCAAATGGCTCTAAGCACTATGGGACTTAATACCTGAGGTCATCAGTCCCCTAGACTTAGAACTACTTAAATCTAACTAACCTAAGGCCACCACACACATCCATGCCTGAGGCAGGATTCGAACCTGCGGCCGTAGCAGTCGCGCGGTTCCGGACTGAAGTGTCTAGAACCGCTCGGCCACAGTGGCCGGCCGCGCATTCGGAAACACAAGCGCTATATTCGTCTAGGGAATCACAAAAAATCTGCAGTGGCAGGACATCAGCAAGATTTCGGAAAAAAAATCAAACTCAGCGAAGCCTGTGTGTTGCCCAAGCACCTGGTTATGAGGCCGTCGAAATACTTAAACATCTTAAGGACATACTTTGACTCAGGCTGGCCCCATCTTGACTGCCAACAATCCGAGCCCAACAGACCGCACTGTCAACACGAGGCCGAAGCACTACCGGCGAGTAACTGCCGCCGCGCGGCCGACATACAGCATTTGGTAAACAGCAGCCAACTTCTCATTCGCCGGCGACCACCAATCATGGCACATAACACAAGAGCCAATATACAACAGACGTTACGCTCTCCTCCACCGCAATAACCCATAAAAATAAAGTTACCTCTCCTTCTTCCTTAAATGACCAATGAAACGAATTATATTTTTAAAATTATGACATAATAGCAGGCGCAGTGAAAAGTATTTACAAAAATATAAGAGACGCTGCATAGCTAGAACGCACCAGTAGAACCACAAGAAGGCCGCTGCAACTGTGGCCGAAACGTTGGTTTTTCTCCAGCAGTAGTTTTATACACACATGAAAAATGTTTTGCATCACCCCGGTTCCCAGAACTCCTGTATACAGACATTGACTGTGGATATTGTATCACAGACACAGTCCCTTTGACTGTTCTGAGATGTCACTAAACCTGCCCAAAGATGTAAACAACCAAGCATGATCAGCGCCTATTAGGCGGAGGGGGTACGACAGCCGATCAGTTCCAGTCATTCAACCAGGAAGGAGGTAAACGGTTCGTGTTGTCTGTAGTTCAACCATGCCTAGACGGTCAGTACCGCGGTTTGATCGCGTCCGCATTGTTACTTTGTGCCAGGAAGGGCTCTCATCGAAGGAAGTGTCCAGGAGTCTCGGAGTCAACCAAAGCGATGGTGTTCGGACATGGAGGAGATACAGAGAGACAGGAACTGTCGATGACATGCCTCGATCAGGCCGCCCAAGGGCTACTACTGCAGTGGATGACCGCCACCTACGGATTATGGCTCGGAGGAAACCTGACAGCAACACCACCATGTTGAACAATGCTTTTCGTGATGCCACAGGACGTGTTACGACTAAAACTGCGCAGTAGTCTGCATGATGCACAACTTCAGTCCCGACGTCCATGGCGAGGTCCATCTTTGGAGTCACGACACCATATAGCTCAGTACAGATGGGCCCAACAACATGACGAATGGACCGCTCAGGCTTGACGTCTCTTAGCATATGCCTTCAATCAGACAATTGCCGGAGACGTGTTTGGAGGCTACTCGGTCAGGCTGAACGCCTTAGACACACTATCCAGCGAGTGCAGCAAGATGGAGGTTCCTTGCTGTTTGGGGGTGGCATTATGTGGGGCCGATGTACGCCGCTGGTGGTCATGGGAGGTGCCGTAACGGCTGTACGATACGTCAATGCCATCCTCCGACCGACAGTGCAACCATATCGGCAGAATATTGGCGAGGCATTTGTCTTCATGGAATAACTTCCTCCAGGATAACGACATCGCTCGACTAGAGCGAGCAACATGCTCTCCAGGCGTGAACCCTATCGAACATGCCTGGGATACATTGAAAAGGGCTGTTTATGAACGACGTGACCCACCAATCACTCTTAGGGGTCCACGCCGAATCGCCGTTGAGGAGTGGGACAATCTGGATCAACAGTGCCTTGATGAACTTGTGGATAGTATGCCACGACGATTACAGGCATGCATCAATGCAAGAGGACGTGCTACTGGGTATTAGAGGTACCGGTGTGTACAGCAATTTGGGCCACCACCTCTGAAGGTCTCGCTGTGTGGTGGTACAACATACTCTGAAGGTCTCGCTGTATGGTGGTACAACATGCAATGTGCGGTTCTCATGAGCAGTAAAAAGGACAAAAAAGATGTTTATGTTGATCTCTATTCCAATTTTCTGTACAGGTTCCGGAACTGTCGGAACCGATGTGATGCAAACTTTTTTTTGATGTGTCTATAATATGACGCGGTACCATACCCAGGAAACTTTTAAGTCGACTAAAGGAACGATCAGCTCGCAAGCTATACCCATCAAGATGAAATTTTCACGAAAATGATGGCATTACGGTCCCACAATTGGTTGTAGAATCTCGTCCCTGTCCCGTAGGGCAGCGAGATTGCCCTCAACAACCACGAGAGGTGTACGTCGGCCCTATGTAATGCCACCACAGAGCAGAGACTCACAGTCACCTTGTTGCACACGTCGGACACAGTGTTCGATATTACAAGGTTGTCTCCAGACGCGCTGTCTGCGATTATCAGGATGTAAACAGATTCGAGTTTCGACAGTAAGAACACGCGACGCCAATCCTGGGGCGTCCATTCTGCATAACTTCTTCCCCATCTGTAACGGAGTCCATGGTATTGTGATGTAGTACGTGCTGCTCACCACGGTCGTCGGAATGGGGATACGAATCATGGAATAATGTACTAACAGTTTCGTGCGATGCATGACGTTCTGTAGCCTCTTCCAATGCCGGAATCAGTTCTGGAGCACTCAGTCCAATTTTTCTTTGACTCAAAAGTCGTGTGAAGCTGTCGAACGTGGACGGCTTGTGTACGATTCCATCCACATACCACATGACTTTGACACCAGTGCATACGTAGAGGAACTTGCCCGATTAACAAGCTTTCTGACCGTAACGTGTTGATGCAAACCCGACCACTGTTCGCGACTGTCCTTGGTGGCATGATGAGTACTCACTCTACTGTTCCACAGACTGCTATAATGATACCTACTGATACTGTACTTTCAACTGCTACAGTCCATTAGCCTGCAGAGTTTTATCTGTAGGTAGCGCTCATGGCAACTGTGTCTATGTTTACAAATAATTTCGGGGGTAACATTCCGATCGGTACAGGAAGAGTCACAATAGCAACAAATGTGTAAGACATATCGGGATGATGCAGAAGTTTTGTTGATGTGTCATCAGACAATTTGAAATCACAAATTAAACATAGTCTTCGTACATAAACTGAAGCAGACGTTATTCGAAAACAACCTGCATTAAAGAGAGTCTAATGGATAAATCTATATGGATACATTCTGTTTGTGGTTCTGATAAAATTTCATACGTAATTAGTTAGACGATGTGTGCCTGTTCTTTTGCTTAATCTGCCATTTGAAACTCACTTCAGCATCCAGTACCAAAGTCATTCGTCAAGAAACTTTGTTGTAGGTGTGAATTAAACAACACCTTCAGTCACAACTTTTTCGTGATTTATTAGCTAGATGATGTATTTCGGACCCTGTGGGTCCATTGTCGGGTGTAATTTGTCTTAATACATCTTTTATTTCTTGTCTTGAATGAGGTGAAATGCATATTCCTGTCACGAAAAAGTTTAATGTTAGGACCTACATTGTCCGAAATGCATCGTGTAGTTAATAAAACACGAAAAAGTTGTGACTGAGGGCGTTGTTAAATTCATACCTCCAGTGCTTTGAATACAGTCACGTTTTAAGCTGAAAAATATGGATCAAATTAAAAAGAAACTTTGTCTTTTGCGGTCGCGCAAAGTTGTAATCATTCCATCTTATCAGTGCCTAATGTGCTTACCCAGTTGGCGCTTCTTCTTTCCGTGTTCACTCTTGAGTAACGGCAATCATTTGTAGGCTATACCTAACGTTTTACATATCTTATTCTAATTTTATAACAATATTAGTTAACGTTCATAAATTAAATTCCACAAAATAATTAGTATATCAAAGAATTAATCCTTAAAATGAAAAAAAAATTTCCAACATGTCAATGAAACACATGAGAGTATGTCGTCTTTGAGGATGGCAGTGAACGAATCTGCTCAGCTTATTAAGTGTTTTTAAGTCTACAAGGAAGTAAAGGGCCGTAAATATTCGTACCGAAAGATCAGGAGAAAAACAATTATACGTGGTAGTTCCAGTTTTTACTAGTGTTATACGTATTTACAAGTGTCCCTAAACCATGTCAGTTTCTCAATGATTTTTGAACGTACAGTACATCTGCAAGCTAGTTGCAAGTGTAGCTTTGTAATTTCCATAGCACAACCTCGGGGCGTGTTTCGAATAAACCCGCATCGCTAACAATTCCCTGGTACTAATTAGAAGCCAGTCGTATTCCACGGTGGTACGAAAGTGCTACGATAATTAACAGCGTTGTATTATTACGTGTTATACGGTCTGATCTGGTAATTTAGAGTTACGTGATGCTGCTGCGCTCTTGTTTGAACATGACTTTGCGGACCGAGATAGTGGAGAACAATTCATCGAAACAAATGTACGTAAACATGTCATTGCTTCACGTGATGATCAGCGATAAAAGAACCAATATGCTCTTCAGTAATTTACAGACGAATAATGACACAGTATAACATCTGTCGTATAATTTTCCTCTGGAATTGTGGAGGATTAGAACTCCTTGGTAGATACACATTCTGTACCTGAAACATAGGCAGCAGCGTTAATGTTCATCCGGTTTTTATTTGCCTCTCTGATTAACATGCTGAATTATCCACAACATACAGATAATAACTCAGAATAAAGTGTTATCGAAAAACTGAACTGAATAATTCATTATAGGAGAGCAGTAACCTTGGAAGAAATACGGTCCGCAGCTCGTGGTCTCGCGGTAGCGTTCTCGCTTCCCGAGCACGGGGTCCCGGGTTCGAATCCCGGCGGGGTCAGGGATTTTCTCTGCCTCGTGATGACTGGGTGTTGTGTGTTGTCCTTAGGTTAGTTAGGTTTAAGTAGTTCTAAGTTCTAGGGGACTCATGACCATAGCTGTTAAGTCCCATAGTGCTCAGAGCCATTTGAACCATTTTTGAAGAAATATGCCGAGCATACACTGGAGTGAGATATATGAGGCGGATAATACAAATTGTAAATTTAGTTCATTCATAGATAGCTCGCTTCCTTCAATAGATCATTTCTACCGAAAACTGTGAAATACGTCAAGGATATGTTATATAAAAACTATTGAAGTATAATGTAGGAAAAAAGGATTACATAAAATCGCTGGAAAAAAGTTAAAAACGCCGTTCAAAAACCTCGTAAATTAACTGTCCTGAAAATAAATTGATGTTATTCAGAACGGAAATTGAAAACACTATCACCGAACGAAATGATTTAATTATTAAGGAAAATGGCCAAATGTTTAATAACCACCACCCCCCCCCCCCCCCCACACACACACACAGCGAACAACCAATCAATCTCGACATAAGTGTGATAGGGCATCTCGCTGCAGTCAGCTCCAAAGCAAGTATACCGCTGGTCACCAGCAGATCGTCTCCAGTACGAATGAGTTTTTAGAGGAATGTTCCTGATACAGGATGATTCAACTGTCTACCTACGGATTTTATGATGCAACCTGTACGCTTCAATATTTTCATATTCTCTCACTCGGTACTTGCAAACTCTTAATCCTACAGTGAAAATAAACCGGACCTTTCTGTAGGAAATTCAACGTTGTTAAATTTTGTACTGGGATACGTTTTCCAAGAAAAACATACGAAAGTGACCTTAAAACTCATTTTTCTTGAACAACTCGAAAACGATGGCCTCCATGGAAAACGGACCTTAGTAAAAAACGTATCTGCATTAAATTTTCTACAGAAAAGTCTCTACTCATTTTGTCTGTGGGACTAATAGTTTGCGGCAGCTGAATCGTCCTTTATTAAAAAAAATAAGCTGTGCAAAGTTTGAGCTGAAGAGATAGTCATGGTTTTTTACCAAAGGGTCGCAGTATATCGTATGAAATCTAAGACAGTTTTGGCCAAATTTCAGACGATTTAAAACTGAAACTAGTACTAATCCAAGGGCGATAGTGGAAGCGAATGCAGATCCCTTTATGCTCAGCACATTGATGAAATGTTAGGACCGGTCTCTTCACCATTTTAAAAATACATTAAGTCAAAACTGGAGCAAAAATCAGTCATAAAAATTCAAACATGAAAATTGTTCCGTTATTTTGTGGAATAATTATTGGTAAAACAAAGCAGACTAAGTGCCCATTATTAGTTCCGCAGACAATCTGCTTGTTGTGCTGTTTGAAACTTTCAAACGTAATGACTGCTTCAGTGTTTTACGGGCGTCACTTCAGATAATATTGTGAAAGTGCGGCCACAAATCGTGAACACTTAATATGGTTGCGAAAACACTGCCCGCGCTTGCGCTGAGCCGCGACTTGCATTCTCCCTTTTGCAGCGTCGCCTATGTGAAGACCGTGAGTCGTTTCTCCGGCAGGGTGCTTTGGATGTCGATGTCCTTTATGATTCGTCTATGATGACGCTTTAGATCAACGCCTTGGCGCCTGCACTTTTCTAGCGAGCCGGCACACATGTTGGCGAGCAGCTGCAGCAACACGACAGTCAGCGCCTGAAGACGACGAGAATTCGTCTCGTTGAAATATTGTGCAGCCTTCACGACATTATTCGACGCGATAACCGTAAACTATTGAAGTAGTCTGCTTGCTATCAATTCTAAAGCAATCGACAGGTCCTGGCATAAGTAAATCGATGAGTGTGGGCTATGAATCGTGCCAGGATAGTTCAGTCGATAAGAACATTTTCCGCAGAAGACAAGGTTCCAGATTCGAATCTCGGGCCGGCCGGAGTGGCCGAGCGGTTCTAGGCGCTACAGTCTGGAACCGCGCTACCGCTACGGTCGCAGGTTCAAATCCTGCCTCGGGCACGGATGTGTGTGATGTCTCTAGGTTGGTTAGGTTTAAGTAGTTCTAAGTTCTAGGGGACTGATGACCTCAGATGTTAAGTCCCATAATGCTCAGAGCCATTTTTTTCGAATCTCGGTCTGACATACACTTTCAAACAGGTAGAGTGAAAGATTCGTTCTGGAAGAGATGCATGTTGGAAATAACTAGAAGAAACAAGAAAACAAATGATGGGGAACCCACTTTGAGTGGAAGACGTAATGAACATGAATAGGAGCTGAGCGGTGCATGAATCCAGGCTGTAGGAGACAGACTGTCCAGGAGGTTAATTACTGGCGTCGTAGAAATAGATACGACGAGCTAATGGATGATGGTCACCTGGTATTGTAGACCATACAAGAGCAAAATGGATCAGCATCGCTCAAGACAATAGGCCATAGTGAATTCATCATATAGCGGTGGATAGCAAATAACTTCCGTGTAGATAATTACAGTTTGTATTAGAGATGCCTACGAAACATTGTTGATGAATACCTAGGTGAAGATTATATCATGAGTTACTTACCCCAGACAGCGGGATTTTTATTTTACGTTCGTAACGGTGTTCTTCAACATGGACACAACCGAGTGACATGAATTTTCACTGTTGGTATCACTAACATGAAACTCTGTGTCTTCCCGATGCGACTGCAATGTAGCTGCATCGTTAATTAAAAATCAAAACTTATTTTCTGCGAACACTTTTCGGCTGTACATTCAAAGTTTAAGATCGCAGATGATTAACATGAATCTTACAATCACCAACGATTCGATGACAAAACCACGCAGTCCTATTTCCAAAACCATATTCCACAGCTCGTTAGTTAGAAACTTCCCAGGTTTTATTTATAACTTCATTTTACTGTAATGTACAACAAGATATTCACCACGTTTGGTAATATCATTTATCGAAAACTATTATAGAAATGGGTGTTTCTCATCTTTTAAGATAATATATTAAAACAGTACATTTATTACGGCACATTCACACCACAAGAACAAATGCCAAATTGGAATGTGTCAAGCTGCAATGGCAAAAAAATCCGATTTGTGAGATGTTACGCACGAATCGTACCTCACTGGCTGTTTGACGTCTTACTGCATTTAATGACAGTAATAAACCTCCGAAGGTGCAGGCCTCTAGACTGCTACACAAGTAAGATCTCTGTAGAGAGAAGACTCTCCCTTTTATTGAAATAAGCCGCAAGGGCAGGAAATGAGGCATCGTCGTTAGCGGATCTTTAGCTTTCAGAGTAACGCTGACGTCATCTTCATTACTGGAGAACAATACGCCTATTCCATCACATCAATACTCTCGTTCCTCGTTAAAGAGAAAGAAACAGCTCCATAAAAATCATCATCATTATTATTATTGTTATTATTATTAGCAAGCTTCACAAACAATGAAAGCTCTTCGCTGCTGCTGTCACTATGCTTTGCCACGTAGTTCTATTTTGGCATTCAATTTTCGAATTCATCACATGTAACATTTTAATATCTTCTCTGATATTGTCAAAATACAGTACTCTTGGTCTTGCAAGAGGCCTTTTTCCTTGAGTGTATATTGTGCATCCCTGATAGGTTCCCCTTTTCTCTGGGGCTCGAAGTACGTGTCCAATCCAAGGAAGTCTCCTAGTTTTAATTTTGGGTACAATGACTGGTTCTCCGTATAGACCATATGCTTCTTTATTTTTTAATATTTTCTATTTAAGTGTCTGCTGATCCTGAATGCCGCCAAATAATCTTCCCCCAAAGTTTCCTTTCAAAGATTCCTAATTTTCCTTCTTCTGATTTTGTTAATGTCCATGTCTCACAGGCATGTATCAAAAGAATTCTTGAAATAATTTTTCTTTCAATACGTGCAGTAATGCCAAATACCTTCTACTGCCATTTTGTGCTCCACTATTTCGTCTTTGACATTGCTTTCTGTAGTCAGCAAGGTTCCAAGGTAAGTGACCTGAGTTACTATTTAGATTCTCTTGAACCAATTTTAAAGGAACGATCTCCTTAGCTTTCGGAGACAATGAGGAAGTTGGTTTTACTGATATTTATTTCTATTCCTATTCCAAGTACGCTTTTATACAATTTTGTGACGAATGAATTAATTTGTTAACTTTCAAGTTATAATGATTTTATTTTCCTCATTATGTGTCAGTTAGTTTCTTAAATACGACCAGCATGTGCACGCACTGAACATACACAAATTTCTTTCCAAATAGGAATCGAAAAACTGAAATACTATTGAAAGTTGAACTTTTCTTCTAAAATAAGCTTGTTCACCATCAGTAACTTCTTCCATATTTTGTTGTAGTCTTGATAAAATTATATCTCTAAATATTTCATTGCCGGCCGGTGTGGCCGTGCGGTTCTAGGCGCTTCAGTCTGGAACCGCGTGACCGCTACGGTCGCAGGCTCGAATCCTGCCTCGGGCATGGATGTGTGCGATGTCCTTAGGTTAGTTAGGTTTAAGTAGTTCTAAGTTCTAGGGGACTGATGACCACAGATGTTAAGTCCCATAGTGCTCAGAGCCATTTGAACCATTTTTTGAAATATTTCATTTTGCAGAGCTGAGTAAGTTGCTGCAGGTAGATGCATCTCCTTTTTACCTGTTGGTTGAAGTAAAACATCTTCTCATTCTCCTAGAATTTTCGGAGTAATGGCAGATTCCTTATTTCCAGATTTAAGCTGGTATTTAGTCACTGCCAGATTCCTGATAGACAACCTTTTTAGTTTGTGGACACTTTGTTTCACTTCTTGGACAGAGAGTTCCTCAATTAGAATTAAAGCAGTTTGAAACTCTATATTATCGGTATTTGGGGTAATGTGGCTATTACTATTACTATTGTTGTTGTTGTTGTGGTCTTCAGTCCTGAGACTGGTTTGATGCAGCTCTCCATGCTACTCTATCCTGTGCAAGCTTCTTCATCTCCCAGTACCTACTGCAACCTACATCCTTCTGAATCTGCTTAGTGTATTGATCTCTTGGTCTCCCCCTACGATTTTTACCCTCCACGCTGCCCTCCAATGCTAAATTTGTGATCCCTTGATGCCTCAAAACATGTCCTACCAACCGATCCCTTCTTCTAGTCAAGTTGTGCCACAAACTTCTCTTCTCCCCAATCCTATTCAGTACCTCCTCATTAGTTACGTGATCTACCCACCTTATCTTCAGCATTCTTCTGTAGCACCACATTTCGAAAGCTTCTATTCTCTTCTTGTCCAAACTGGTTATCGTCCATGTTTCACTTCCATACACGGCTACACTCCATACAAATACTTTCAGAAACGACTTCCTGACACTTAAATCTATACTCGATGTTAACAAATTTCTCTTCTTCAGAAACGATTTCCTTGCCATTGCCAGTCTACATTTTATATCCTCTCTACTTCGACCATCATCAGTTATTTTACTCCCTAAATAGCAAAACTCCTTTACTACTTTAAGTGTCTCATTTCCTAATCTAATCCCCTCTGCATCACCCGATTTAATTTGACTACATTCCATTATCCTCGTTTTGCTTTTGTTGATGTTCATCTTATATCCTCCTTTCAAGACACTGTCCATTCCGTTCAACTGCTCTTCCAAGTCCTTTGCTGTCTCTGACAGAATTACAATGTCATCGGCGAACCTCAAAGTTTTTACTTCTTCTCCATGAATTTTAATACCTACTCCGAATTTTTCTTTTGTTTCCTTTACTGCTTGCTCAATATACAGATTGAATAACATCGGGGAGAGGCTACAACCCTGTCTCACTCCATTCCCAACCACTGCTTCCCTTTCATGCCCCTCGACTCTTATAACTGCCATTTGGTTTCTGTACAAATTGTAAATAGCCTTTCGCTCCCTGTATTTTACCCCTGCCACCTTCAGAATTTGAAAGAGAGTATTCCAGTTAACGTTGTCAAAAGCTTTCTCTAAGTCTACAAATGCTAGAAACGTAGGTTTGCCTTTTCTTAATCTTTCTTCTAAGATAAGTCGTAAGGTTAGTATTGCCTCACGTGTTCCAACATTTCTACGGAATCCAAACTGATCTTCCCCGAGGTCAGCTTCAACCAGTTTTTCCATTCGTCTGTAAAGACTTCGCGTTAGTATTTTGCAGCTGTGACTTATTAAACTGATAGTTCGGTAATTTTCACATCTGTCAAAACCTGCTTTCTTTGGTATTGGAATTATTATATTCTTCTTGAAGTCTGTGGGTATTTCACCTGTCTCATACATCTTGCTCACCAGATGGTAGAGTTTTGTCATGACTGGCTCTCCCAATGCCATCAGTAGTTCTAATGGAATGTTGTCTACTCCCGGGGCCTTGTTTCGACTCAGGTCTTTCAGTGCTCTGTTAAACTCTTCACGCAGTATCTTATCTCCCATTTCATCTTCATCTACATCCTCTTCCATTTCCATAATACTGTCCTCAAGTACATCGCCCTTGTATAAACCCTCTATATACTCCTTCCACCTTTCTGCCTTCCCTTCTCTGCTTAGAACTGGGTTGCCATCAGAGCTCTTGATATTCATACAAGTGGTTCTCTTCTCTCCAAAGGTCTCTTTAATTTTCCTGTAGGCAGTATCTATCTTACCCCTAGTGAGACAAGCCTCTACATCCTTACATTTGTCCTCTAGCCATGCCTGCTTAGCCATTTTGCACTTTCTGTCGATCTCATTTATTACTATTATTGTTATTATTATTGTTGTCATCTGTTAACACTGGCAACTCTACGCAAACGCCGGTGATCTTGGTCGCTAAGTGAAAGTCGTCGTCCACTATATTGTCCGCGCTGAGGGGTAATGCCTTAAATTTGGTGTTCTCAGCACGCTGTTGATACTGAGGATCTGCAATACTGAATTCCCTAACGATTTCAGAAATAGAATGTCCCATGTGTCTAGCACCAACTACCATTCCGCGTTCTAAGTATGTTAACTCCCGTCGTGAGGCCATAATCATCTATTTACAAATGACAGCTCCGCCAATACACTGCGTCTTTGTACCTTGTGTATGTGATACTACCGCCATCTGTATATGTGCATATCGCTGTACCATGACTTTTGTCACCTCAGTGTGTGTTACACTGCACGCTGATCCGCCAAAACTTTATGACAATCGACCTACTGTCGATGTAAACCCGTACAGGCGATAGCAGCTTCACCTGGCGAGGAATGACTGGTGGTCAGTCACACGCTCGGTCCATGTAGTATCACGAGCGTGCTGTCAATATGTAGAATGGGGAAGGCGCTCTACCTGAGTTTGACCGAGGGCATATTGTGATGGCCCGGAGTTTCGGCACGAGCATATCGGAAACAGCACGACTTGTAGTGTGTTCGAGAAACGCTATGATGAGTCTTCGACACGTGGCGAAAGCCGGTGAAACCAAGTCCAGAGGTCGAAGATTTGGGCGGCCACCCCTCATTACAGATGTCGAACGTCGTAGGGTGAACAGACTGGTAAAAAGGTACAGGCTATGAACTGTGGCGGAACTAACAGCAGACTTTAATGCTGGGCAGAGTATAAATACGTATGAACAAACAGTGCACCGAACACTGTTAAAGATGGGCATCCGCAGCAGACGACCCTTGTAGGTGCCAATGTTAACACCACGAACGAGATCGGGATCGGCAACTACAACTGAAGTGGTGACGTGACCATCGGCACTGGACGTTGGTGCAGTTTCAGAGTGTCGCACGGTCTGAATTACCTTCTTCATCAAGACGATTGGAGGGCGAAAATCCGTCGTCTTCCGGGGGAACAGCTCTTTGACACCTGTACTGCAGGTCGGACACAAGCTGGTGGCGGCTCCATTACGCTCAAGGGAACATTCACAAGAACATCCATGGGTCCAGTGGAGCTCGTCCAAGGTGCCATGACGGCCAAAGAGTACAGTGCACTGGTTGCAGACCACGTACACCCTTTCATGACGATCATGTTTACCGACGGCAGTGGCATTTTTCAGCAAGGTAGTGAGTAATGTCACAAGGCCAGGAGTAGGATGTGGTGGTTCGAGGACCACAGTGGCGAGTTCCAGTTGATGGGCCGGCACCCCAACTCGCCAGAAGTGACCCGATCGAACACATCTAGAATGTGACTGAACGTGGTGTCAGGCTCATCATCGCTACCCCCCTTCCCCTCCCAAGTATTTACGGGAATTAGGTAACTCGGTTGTGCAGATGTTATGCCAACTCCCTGCAGCGACCAACCAACGCCTGATTGCTTCCATTCCACGACGCGCCGCCATTGTCATCCTTGCCAAATGTGGAGATACTGGCTACTAGGTAGGTCGTCATAATGCTCTGGCTTACCAGTGTATGTAAAGGCTGCACATACGAAAAGCAAATTACAAATACGATTCACAAAATATCACCACATGCTGGATAGCATTTTTGTCCACCTTTGTAACGCAATACAGCAGCTATTTTGCGTCACATGGAGTAAGTAAGTCAGTGGTACGTTTCCTGTGGTACGTGGCACCAGTTGTCCGCACACCGGTCACGCAGTTTCCGAAAATTACGAGGCGGTGGTTAGGAGCGCTGAGCTGCTGCCCCTTAACGTCACGCGGGCTACGATCAGGTGAATTCAGCGGCCAAGACATCAGCGTGAGTTCACCGTCACGCTGTAAAAGCCACTGAAGCACCGTTCTGGCCTACTGAAATATTTCAACAAGAAGGCATGCTATTTTCCATTACTACAACAGGTGCGACAGGGAGTCTAGGTAAATTGTCTTCCACAACAAATTACTGCCCCAAGCGGCTTGTGACCATGACATGGTATGTGTTTCAATGAGCCATTCGTATGGACGATGGCGTATTCGGATACACTCGTCAACGTGGTGTAACAAGAAACGTGAATCATCGTATGAGGCTGCACATTTCCGCTCGTCTACAGTTCTATCACTATAACCTCATGTCTATTATATTTGTAGTTGATAATGAAGTTGGATTAACAAGGAAACACGCAAGGATCTTCTGCTGCAATATTCAACAAAGTTCGCTGAACGAGGTGCTCTGAATCACTAGTGCGTGTATCATCTTGTTAGTGGGTCCGAGATCTACAACAGATCGTCACCTACCATGCTTTACAGATTAGGCAAGTCGCCGAAAGCCATGTTCTTTTTTGAGGTGTGAACTTCCAACGCCGGCCCAAAAATATGTATTATTATTTTGTCATATTCACTTATGTCTGTGAACTTCCGTACTTGCGGCCCGTGTTCGAATCATTCCTCGTTCGTCTCTGCTCCCATTACATGCTTCCGTTCCCGCATCAAGAGCCCTCAGTGCCCAAAGCCGGTAAGCATTCTCGCAGTGTGCATGGTAATAATTTCTTTGCGCACCAGTGTATGTACACCCACCAGTATTGCATTTGATGTAAGTAGTATTTCAGCCAAGCCGAAAGGAAACCTCGTTCCATTTGTTGAGGCGTAAATGGCAAATTAAGTGTTTATATTTTTCTGTGTTTTTCTCGCTCCATATTTATTAAATTTCGTGCGTATTTTTCTGTTTAATAGGTTTAATCTCGCGTTTTTGTAGTGTAAATTCATCCACTCTGTAGCGCGATAGATGTTTACTGAGCAGACAGTTACATCGCTCATAAACTCATCAGCGTCCTTTGTTGACGCATCAGGAGGGCAGCAAGTTGCATATCTGGGATTCTGTCTGCTTTTATGGTTCAAATGGCTCTGAGCACTATGGTAATTAACTTCTGAGGTCATTAGTCCCCTAGAACTTAGAACTACTTAAACCTAACTAACCTAAGGACATCACACACATCCATGCCCGAGGCAGGATTCGAACCTGCGACCGTAGCGATCGCGCGGTTCTAGACTATAGCGCCTAGAACCGCTCGGCCACCCCGGGCGGCCTGCTTTGATGGTTTAGGTCTTCAGTTAGATTGCTTAAGATGTGTGCACGCTGTGTGCTGATGCAGGAGGAGCTGGGCGCAGTTCGTGAACAGCTGAATGCGCTTTTGGCTACCGTCAGTCAGTCCAGGCTGCTGCCTACGTGTGTGGTGGTGGCGGAGAATCTGGCGCGTCGCATGGGACACTTCAGGTGTCGCTTGTTTTTCCTCGAGGCTCCGCATCCGAGGCACCTTGTAGTGCACCCGACGCCATGGATCTGCCCTCACAGCAAGGAAAGTGGCTGGTGGGAACGTGTTCGCATCCCTCAAGGTGGAGGGCCAAGGTGAAAACTGGCCGCCCGGTCTCGCTCATACACAATGCGAGTGGATATGTCACCGCTCCTTCAGTAGGGTCCGAGCAGGCAGAAGGTGAGGGAGAGGGGGGAGGGGTGAAGATTTTCTAGTCATCAGGAGCTGCAAGGTTAGGTGTTTTATGGACCTCTTAGGCAGACAGGGTTCGGAGCTGGACAGTAAGCCGATGAGCACTCAATATGTCTGTCGAGGGGTCTCGTCCGTACTGTGGAGGCGCCCTTGCCTGCAGCTATCGACCGTACAGGGTTCAGTCGTTTGCTAGTTTCGGCTCTCTTTAGCAGCAACAACGCCTGTCGCACGCGTCCTGAGGCCATCCTCAGTTCATTCAGGAGGCTGGCAGTGGTGAAGACAGCTATCCTCAGGCGTGGGGTGCAAGCAGAGCTCACAATTTGCAACATTTTCCCCAAAGTTGAGCGGGGTCCTTTGGTTTGGATTCGAGTAGGGGTTCTCAACCAAAGGCATCGCCGACTCTCTGATGTGGTCTTACCTACAGATTTGTAGGCCTGCGTTATCGTGTGGTGATTTGTAGAACCCCCCTTAATAGACCAGGGATGCACTACACAAAGGAAGCACCTAGTTTGGTAGCAGAATACTTGTGGTATGCACATGAGGATTTTTTAGGCTATACAGTAGTTTGAAATGTCTGATGAATATCGCACCAGTCGATATGCAGCGGAAGAAGTCAGACGGCGTTCAGAATTGAGACACTCCGTCAAAATTTTATCAGTAAACTGTCAAAGTATTCGTAATAAAATTCCCGAATTTATTTCTCTCCAGGAAAATTTTCACGCTCAAATTACTCTTGGAATCGAGAGCTGGCTGAAACGCGAGGTGGGGAACTCTGAGATGTTTAGCGAGTCATGGAACGTTTATCGGAAAGACAGTGTAGAGGCCATAGCTGGAGGAGTGTTTATTGCAGTTGACAACAATATTGTCTCTCTTGAGGTCGAAGTTGAGTTTGACAGTAAAGTTACCTGGTCGCTCATAATCGGTGTAGATGAAACCAAATTAAATTTTGGTTATTTTTACGGCCACCCGATTCCGCTGTGACAGTTCAGCATTCATTTAAAGTCAATAGTGCGCAAAGATCATGCAATACTAGTTGGAGACGACTTTAACCTATCCAGTATAGAATATGAATTCATTGCAAGCTAACAGTAATGCGAAATTCTTTTGAATACGTTTTCTGTAAACTGTCTTGGGTAGATAGCTCGTTGGACCACACGCAGTGGAAATATCTTAGACCTTTAAGGTACAAATAGGCCAGACCTTAGCGACATTGTCAGTATAGAACCCGCGGATTAGCGATCATGATGTCACTATAGCACCTATACAAAAGTTTATAAGTCAGTGAAGAAGGATAGGAGAGTGTTTATGTTAGACAGAGCGGATAAGCTGTTCTTATCATCTCACTTAGGCAGTGGGTTGACGTCACTTAGTTGCAGTGCATGTAGAGCAATTACGGGCAAAGTTTAAGCAGACGGTAAATCCTGGTCTGGTGAGTTATGTGCTTAGTAAGTGGGTAAAGGATGGAAAGATCTACCATGACTTAATAACGAAATTCGGAAGACACTGAGGAGGCAGTGGCTGGACCACTCTCGGTTCAAAAGAGAAAGCAGAAATGACAACAAGCGATGGTTAGTAGAGATTCGCACATCTGTGAAAAAAATCTACGCGCGAAGCATACAACAGCTAAAACCGTCACTCCTTTGCAAAAGATTTGGCAGAGAATCCGAGAAAATTCTGGTCCTATGTAAACACGCTAACCGGGTCTATGACTTCCGTTCAGTCCCTTGTTGACCAGTCTAGTGCGGCTGTTGAAAATGGCAAAACGAAAGCTGAAGTTTTAAATTTCACATTCAAGAAATCGTTCACACAGGAGAATCGTGCAACTACCGTGATTTCACTGTCGGGTTGACTTCCGTATGGACGATGTAGTAATAAGCATCCCTGGCGTAGAGATACAACTGAAATATTGGAAAGCAAATAAATCACCACGTCCGGATAGAGTCCCAATTAGGTTTTACAAAGAATACGGTATTCGCCCTTACCTAGCCTGCATTTACCGTGAATCTCTCGCCCAAGACAGAGTGCCAAGCGATTGGAAAAAAGGGCAGTTGTCTCCAGCATATAAGAAGGGTAAAAGTACGGACCCGGAAAATTACAGATTATTAACCCTAAATTCGGTTTGCAGCAGAATCCTTGAACATATTCCAATTTCGAATATGTTATACTTTGTTGAGACAGAAACGTACGTCCATGAGCATGGTTTTAGAAAGCAGCTTGCCCTTTTCTCACATGATATACTGCGAACTGTGGATGAAGGGCAGGGGCAACAAGCAGATTTCATATCTCCAGATTTCCCGAAAGCATTTGACAAGGAGTCCCATTGCAGGCTGTCAACGAAGATACGAGCATATGGAATAAGTTCAGAGGTATGACTCGAAGACTGCTTAAGTACGAGTAATATAATCCAGTATATTGTCCTCGACGGCACGTGTTCTTCAGAGACAAGGGCGTCGTCAGGAGTGCCCCAGAAAAGTGTGATAATACTGCAATTATTCTCTAGATACATAAATGACTTGTTTGACAGTGTGAGCAGCAATCTGCGATTGTTCGCTGATGGTGCTGTGGTGTACGGTAAGGCGCCGAAGTTGAATGACTGTAGGAAGATATAAAACGATTTACACAAATATCTTGTTGGTGTGATGAATGGCAGTTAGCTCCAAATGTGGAAAAATGTAAGTTAATACGGATGAGTAGGAAGAACAGACCTGTAATGTTCGGATACAGTATTACTAGTGTCCAGTCTGACACAGTGTGGTTGTATAAATATTTGAGCGTACCGTTGCAAAGCGATATGAAACGGAACGAGCATGCGAGAAGTGAGGTAGGGAAGGCGAATGGCCGGCTTCTGTTAATTAGGGCTCATACGGAAACATATGGACAGTCGTTTTCCCTTCACTGTATTAGCCAGTGGAACAGGAAAGGAAATGACTATTAGTGGTAAAGGGTAACGGAGTATCTATGTAGATATACCTATGCCGGCCGCGGTGGTCTCGCGGTTAAGGCGCTCAGTCCGGAACCGCGAGACTGCTACGGTCGCCGGTTCGAATCCTGCCTCGGGCATGGATGTGTGTGATGTCCTTAGGTTAGTTAGGTTTAAGTAGTTCTAAGCTCTAGGGGACTGATGACCACAGATGTTAAGGCCCATAGTGCTCAGAGCCATTTCAACCATTTGAACCAAGATATACCTATAGATGTGGAAACGTCCAACGCAGACCTATAAATACCTGTTATTTCTGAGATTCACTTATGTGTGTGAACTTCCCCATTTTCAGTCCGTATCGTCGGTAGAATAATTACCCATTCGTCTCTGCTCCCAATACAAACTTTTTTTCCGACATCACGAACCCTCAACGTCCACACCCCGTATGCAGTCTCCCAGCGTGCAGTGATCATAGTTTTTTGTCGCACCAGACTATGTACACCCATACGTATTGCAATCGATGCAAACATTTCAGCCATGTCGAAATCAAACCTCCTCGACACGTCCCTGACTGTCAGAAAGAGACCAAAAATGTGTTTGCTGAAAACATAATTACTGAACCAAATTACAACAGAATGCTTATTATGATTTCGCATGTCTATTCAAATTTGTGGTTTGTGTAAATGTTACGTGTTTGTCGTGGATGATTGCTGTTAAGTGGATTAGGGTGTATTTACGGCTTCAAAGAAATCGTCTTACGTAAACCCGAGACCACGGGTTTCTTTTGTAAAGCGTAACACTGTAATCTGAAACTGCAGTGATTCGAAAAAAGGATGCGTCGTAGAGTTTAACATACAGCATAGACGTGTTTAAAACCACCTGTTCATCACCTAGAACATACTGATTTTTCCCTTGTCGTGTCTATGCTGACCTATATAGCCGAAAATCAGCATTGACTTACCTTTATTCCAACAATGTCTTGCAGAAGTGTTTCTGTTCAGTGGCGCTGAATTTTTATATTTTGATTCTGGTACATTTCATTTACACTGAAGAGCCAAAGAAACTAGTACACCTGTCTAATATCCTGTAGGGCCCCCTCGAGTACTCAGAAGAGCCGCAACACGACGTGGCATGGACTCACCTAATGTCTGAAGTAGTGCTGGAAGGAATTGGCACCATGAATCCTGCTGGGCTGTCCATTAACCCGTGAGAGTACTAGGGGGTGGAGATCGCTTCTGAACAGCACGTTGCAAGGGATCCCAGATATGCATTGCCCTGCTTGCATTGCCCAAGTCCGTTGGAATGTACAATGGACATTAACGGATGCAGGTGATCAGACAGGATGCTTACGTACGTGTCACCTGTCAGAGTCGTATCTAGACGTATCAGGGGTTCCATCTCACTCCAACTGCACACGCACCACACCATTACAGAGCCTCCACCAGCAGTTCCCTGCTGACATGCAAGTTCCGTGGATTCATGGGGTTGTCTCTATACCCGTATACGTCCATCCGCTCGATACAACTTGAAACGAGAGTCGTCCGACTAGGAAACATGTTTACACTCATCAAGAGTTTAGTGTCAGTGTCGACGGTCCCAGACTCCGAAAGCCCTTATCGATGATGTTTCGTTGAATGGTTCGCACGCTGACACTTTTTGATGGTTAAGCACTGAAATCTGCGGCAATCTGCGGAAGGGTTGCACTTCTCTCGACGGTCGGAGTGGCCGAGCGGTTCTAGGCACTACAGTCTGGACCTCGTGACTGCTACGGTCACAGGTTCGAATCCTGCCTCGGTTTGGATGTGTGTGATGTCCTTAGGTTAGTTAGGTTTAAGTCGTTATAAGTTCTAGGGGACTGATGACCTCAGCAGTTAAGTCCCATAATGCTCAGAGCCATCTGAACCATTTGAACCAGCACTTCTCTCACGTTTAACGATTCCCTCCAATCGTCGTTGAGTTTAACATACAGCGTAGACGTGTTTAAAACCAACTGTTCACCACCTAGAACATACTGATTTTTCCCTTGTCGTGTCTATGCTGATTTATATAGCCGAAACTCAGCATTGACTTACCTTTTTTCCAACAATGTCTTGCAGAAGTGTTTCTGTTCAGTGGCGCTGAATTTTTATATTTTGATTCTGGTACATATCATTTACACTGAAGAGCCAAAGAAACTAGTTGACAGATCTTTTTCCGGCCGCAGCGATGTCGGGGTTTTGATGTTTTACTTGAGTCCTGATACTCACGGTACGCTCGTGGAATGGTCATACGGGAAAAGCCCCACTTCATCGCTATCTCCGTAACCGATCTAACAATTGCGCCAGACATTTGTTGTCTTACATAGGGTTGCCGATCGCAGTGCCATATTCTGCCTATTTTCATATCTCTGTAATTGAATACACATGCCTACACAAGTATCTTTGGCACTTGAGTGTAAAACACGTCATTTTTGGATTCGCATTTAAGTTTGTAAGCGATCTTTGGTTGCAGGAAAACGTTACAGATTCGTTGGTATATTCCTGCAAGTATAATTCTGCAGTCTTGCACCCAGGGAACTGCTGTTTTGGAATCGTTAATTTTATGACAGAAAAAATTTTGAAGCAAAACGTTATCGTTAGATGTTTCAAAAGTGGAAACACTCAAGTGAGCCTAGCATAAAGTGACTTGGACTAATGTAATAATTTGAGGTGACTGAGTAATGTTTCTGTTACCCTTTGTTCGTAAGGAAATACCAGCCGCTTGGTTTCATGCACCGCAGTGATAATCTCTGATCGGGTTGTATCGACCATCTGTGTCATTCAAGCGTAAAGCAAACACTGATAAGAGAGACCGCGCGGTGTTGACGCTCTCCCGATATTGCTTCCGCGAGAGAAAGGCTTCCCGGCGCTAAAGTGATGGTTCTTTTGCGTAATTATTTTAAAAAGTAAAAGCTTGGATCAACGTAAGCCACAAGGTCAGTTTGTGAAAATGCTGTATCCATAAATATCATAGTAATTTTCTGTTTTTTGGCACATGAATTATTCTGTCTGCGACAGTATACGGAGAAGTGAAGTATCGCTGGTCAGGCATCAACAGCTGGTTAAACTGTATTCAACCATAGAAAGAGTCTTTGTCTACGTACAATGATTAATCAGTTATGTCTATCGCCTTGAGCGCCAGTTAGCTATTATATTTGAATTACATTGATGTCCAAAATTAAAGCAACAAACTGCTATTCCCACGTCCTGTGACTAATTCACCACATCATCATAGAAACTGTCAACAGATGTCGTTATGATAGTATTCTCCACAGAAGATGGCATTCCGATCAACGGACGACGACGCTAGCAATGACGTCAGGACACCAATGAAGCGGGGTAGTGTTTACAGGGTAGTCCCATGTACACAGTCACAGACGGTGCAGTATGACAGAGAAGACGCCTGCAGACTCTCTGCTTTGGAGGACCATAGGAAGAATGGAAGCAGGAGAGTCGCAAACTGATGTGTCTCGATGGCTTAATATGAATCGTTCTGCTGTTTCTCGGATGAGGAAACAGTTTATATAGACTGAAAGTGTAGCCCGCAGACCAGGACAGGGCCGACCACGTGAGACATCAGAAAGAGTGGACCGTTATTTGGTTGTAAGGGAGAGACGCTACCTCCTTACTACAGCACTCCAATTGATATCTCACTTCGCAGCGTCTCCTGGACGTGCTGAACCGAGACAGGCGGAGTACAGAAGGCTTTAGCAGAGTGGCCTTTATTGTTGAAGACTACTGTCTGTTTACCTCAGCCGTGTCTTCACAGAAAGGAACGTGGAGTCGTCAACATTCGACCTGGACGGTGCGCCAATATTCTTTTCATAGATGAGTCCAGATTTGGTCTGGAGATTCCCGACGAATTCACATCTGGAGGGCACATGGAACACGATTTCGGGACCCAGGAGACCGATTTCGAGGAGGATCTCTAATGGTGTGGGCAGGGATTATTTTGACCACTCGATAGCTCTTCATGAACTTCTACGGCTGAATCAGCGAGATGATACTGCTGTAAGTTACCGTGAGGAGATCTTGCGATCTCATGCGCGGTTTTGCAAGGTGCTGTGGGCTCAGACTTCTTACTGATGGACGATAATGCTCGATCTCATAGAGCACGGGCCGTTTTTTTTTTTTTTTTTTTTTTTTAATGGGTAGATATTCCACGCATGGCGTGGCCTGCTCGCTCTTCCGATTTGAATCCCATAGAGCATTTCTGGGATGCACTAGGGAGACGAGTTGCATCACGTCAGCGTTATTTCCTTAACAAGAGATTGATGACATCATTCACAGCATGTTCCCTCGTTGTCAGGCCGGTATTGGTGTGCTTGAGCATATTAGTTACCAGAATGTACGCAAGTCCGTTATGTTGGAAGAAACCGAAGAACATTTTTGTCTACCGTTATGCATGTTGCAGTTGATTACGTTAACTATCACCTGTTTATACCGTTTTGTGGCAAAATAAACGTAACATTTCAAAATTTCCGTTTGTTGCTTTAGTTTTAGGACACCAGTATGGTAGCAGTTGGGCGACAGCACGCATGACTAGGTACATTTCGCGTAAGGATCACGAAGACAAAATTCTAGAAATTAGGACGGAGACTTCTAGACAGTTGTTTTCCCCCTTTTGTTTGGGAGTAGAACAGGAAAGGAACTGACTAGTGTTAGTGTGTGGTACCCTCCAGCATGCACCGCAAGGCCACTTACCAAGTATGTGTGTAGATGCAGATGTAGATCCAGTGAAGAGCAGTGCATTCCCGTATGAGTTCGTTTAGTAATGGCGAAAGCGTCACAAGAAGCTCATCTAACTGCAACAGCATATCCTAGAAGAGAGGCGTTCCGCATTGTGTACTCCCTAGAGAGTACAATCCTGGAAGGGGTTTCTAATGTTCAGAGGAGATAAAAAGAAACATTTTTTTATGTGACAAAATATCTGATAGGTGTCCGTGAAAATTTCAACGCTAGCGATGTTCAGAGGCAATATTCAAACTGCCGTATCATAAATACTGCTTGGAGATGTTGCTGAAAATGATACGACTTGATCAAAATAGAATTAATGTACAACTGGCATTAGAGTGCTAGTAATTGCCGAGCACGCTCAAAACAACAAAGTGTTTCACGAGTAACGGAGGCAACTTTAGCCAAGTGGGCACCCATCTAATTTGGAGTGTCTGTCTGTATTTGTACACCAAACGCTTCATCTCTCCAACAAACAGAAGTACATTGGAGGTCAGCAGTACCTCTAAACTAATCTTCTTCACACGACATTTTGCGCACTGTAATTGAGCATCACCAGTGTCAAAGTTCTCATGGACTCCTAGCGAGGAAACGATGCATCTCTGACATTTTTTCCATATAAAAAAGTATTCCCTTTTTATCACCCGAAAACTCTGTTAATTTCGTACACGTATTGCTTTTAGACGTTGTATATGGCGCCCCAGTCCCGATTGGTGTAGGAAGTGGGAAATGTCAGTGCTACCTAAGGTACTCTCAGCTATACACAATAAAGTGACTTTCGGGGAATAGATGTCACTGTTAATGCTGAGATAATCAAATCCACCAACCACGAAATCAGTAATCACAGCCCAGAATGCATGAATAATGTGGGATAGCTGCAGGGCAGCATTATGTATCTCAGGCAGCATATCTCGTTCGATTCCTGTCAAGCGATACTGCTTCGGGCGTGGCTGAGACACCATGTGGGTATCAAATGCTGATCATCAATGCTGATTCGTTACAGTATTGCTTCAGTATTCACATCCCCTTCGAGCCAGTATACTAAAAACTGCACTGTAGTAGTACATAGAAAATTGTCAAACGAAATAAATATTTCCCTGTACAGGTAAGAAAGGACGCAAGTTAATGTAAAATGTCTTTTCGATGTTAGCACACAAGGACGACATTCAAGGTGGAACACAAAATTAAGTAGCGAATAATGGACCAGTAATCGCCTCTAGAGAATCGTCAAAAAAACTCGAGGAATCCACCCTAAACTGACTGGTTATAGAGAAAATCTAATTTCAGATAGCAACATGGCGACCTCTGGATTTAAGCACATTTCTTGCAGTAAACAGCTGCGACGGCACCTCACGCTGCCTTGCGTCTCCTTGGTGACCGTGAGGGTCTTAAGCTAACAGATGCAGAAGCTCGTAATGTTTCAAGGATGGGGCAGGAAATCGCCGTGCTCTTGTAGGAGAACCATCCTGACATTTTCCTGGAGAGATTTATGTAAATTACAGAAAAGCAGAATCTGGTTCATCGGATATGGATTTGAAACGTCGTCCTCCCAAATTCGAGCCCAATGTGCTAACCACTGCACTATCTCGCTCGGTGCATGATAGAAAGGAACGACTGTGCTAGTTACCATGGAAGCATCAACAAAACGTAGTGTTTCGGTTAAGTGCACGACAGTTGCAGTACTTAAATATTCTGGCTATTCCTTTCGGCCTGTTTTAACCTTTTTTTAAGAACAGATACATAGACATTCTGGTACTGCTGCACATAAAACACGAGATTTCTGTTTTTATACTTATAATATACTTGCCGTTTAGGGATTTTGATGTATTTGTTTTATTACGGATCACGTGTGGGACGGTACTTGGAGCTTCCTTTTTATTACATCTAGTCCTTGCTAGCTAGTTATTAGTCTGTGAGAGATGCAAGTTAGTACTACACAACGGCTTCGAGCATGGGCACTGGCTCCTCCCGTCATCTGGGTAATAACTCAGTTTGTATCTTAGTCAATGTTGCTTTTACTTTTAAATTTAACGATGCTACGAGGATGTCATCTTGACTGATTGTAATATTACATATTTCAGAGCTTCGCTCTAAAGATAGTTGTAATGACCGAACCATTCAGCAACATTAGATGTCAAATAAATCTGCAATCATAATAGCTAATTTTTGTTATTAATCTGTCGAATCTTTTGCAAATGATGTGGAGCCTCTTCCACGAAAGTTAGTTCCAGCAACACACTGAGAACTCTGTGTCATACAAGGAAATTATACATTAATTTTTTCAAATGCAATGCTACGTGTTGACTGTATTACGAATTCTTAATTATAAACATTGAAACGTACTGCAGCATGAAAATGTAACGATACGCAATTAGTTCCGCTACTATGAATTTCAAATGATACCGAAAACCTATTTTAATGCAGTATTATAGTTTTAATTTTGTTTTTAGATAATTTTTAATTTTGCGAATAGCTGTAGGCAAAAATTATGTACTCAAAATAGCTGACGGTAGTATTTATTCAGTCTGTCAAAAATAAAATAAATAAATAATAACCGAAATAAGTGTGTCGGTTATGATGAAGAGATAGATGTCTCTTTGTCATCACTGTTGCCATGAAATCCAACTGCTTCGTCATTGATAGTAAATAAAGACCTCAGATATTAGTTTCAAACTCTACAAATCACCGTAATTGCGTACGGAGGTGAGATATATGCTGTTACGTAGAGCTAAGTTGACAATTCACTCATATATAGACGTATACACGGGAGCGTATTCTCCCATGAAAAACGATGTACAATAGGTTAGTGAATTAAAACATTAATTCCCCTCTTTATGGTTAAGGATATGAGAAGACAGCGTCCTTAAGTCGACACAAAATTTCAAATGCGTGCAAAATGCGCATTGCTACTGTTTGGATACAAATGGTGTGATAACCTCGAAAGCAAAACGCGCTAAGCCCTGTCTCGTGATTCAGGTGCCGAAGATAGGCTCAAACAAAATCCCGCGGCGGCTTAAAGACCTCGCCATATCCTAGGCTGAAGTAAAGTCACATTGTGAACATTCAACAGCTCTCCGCACCACACTTGTTGGTCATTTGAGACTTCACTCTTGAAAGTAATTAAATTCTACACCTGCTGAACAGATTATAGCACGGGGAGCACCACCAACCAACAACTGTGCTCTGCGGGAACGAACAATTTAGATCACGTAAATTAAAATAAAAGGCAATGATGGAATCTACCTAATGCTCAATAAAAGTATTAGTATCTCGCCGTCTGCAGTAGTGGTTTCGGAAGATGTAAAGGCCCATAAGTCTACAACTATTAGCTGCTCCTATCCATGCCATCAATCCATCATCACTGAAAAGGATTTTAGGTTCATAAAATGGATCCTTTGGTGTTGGACGTCGACACCAGACGTAATGACTCAACATAAAAACACTTCCGTGCGCGTTCCACCTTTTTCATGTAGTATCTACGGACACAGAGGTAGCCTTCTCTTAATAGGACATACAGCAGGCGACCATCTGCACGAAATATATGGCAGAGTATTGACGTTTACATAATTCTATTTTTGTCGTATAATTCAGCTTCCCTCTAGCACCTGTTCTAATAGGTTGAGGACTAGAGGTAACGATATTCTCTGGCAGAAACTAAGTTTGACGACCTTCATAATATTACACTTTGGGAAACTAAAATACGAGGGCTGTCCAGAAAGTAAGTTACGATTGATCGCGAAATGAAAATCACAGTGAAAATCAGAAATGTTTCATTTGTAACAGTTAGCTACACCTTTCAGCTACTTCTCTACGTAGTCGCCGTTCTGACTCAGACATTCGTCGTAGCGTTGTACCAACTTTCGAATACCCTCATCATAGAAGGCAGCCGCCAGTGCTTTCCGCCAATTCTCTACGCTGGGCTAAAGCTCGTTGTCTGTGCCAAAATGTTGTCTTCATAGTCAGCGGTTCGTTGAGCAGAAATGAAACTCAGTGGGAGACAATTACGGGCTGTATTGTGAGTAACCAAACATTTCCAATTGAAACGATACAGGAACATCTTCATTGCCCCTGCAGAATAAGGCTGAGAATTGTCTTGAAGAAGAAACCGCACGACAGTTATATAATGTTGGTTGCATAGCATCAGGGGAAAATTCTCACCAGGCCCTCGTACTTGGCGGGAGACACTATTTTCTATAACATCTTTACGCGCTCACTAAGAGCTCAGGAATGAAAAGAGCGACATAATTCTACGTAGAGTCATACTAGAGACACTGCCCAACACATCTTTGCAAATCTTTATTGGATTTTCATAGTCGTTTCCATTTCGCGACCGATCGTAACTTACTTTCTGGACAGCCCTCGTAGAATTTCCCGCGACGTACTGCAGCTGTCTGATTTCTGTTACAAACATGGCTAACTAGGCGAAAAATTCCGGTGCAACATGTTGTTGAGAAGGTGTATACCTCTTGAATTTGCCGGTGTGCGGTAAACAGGGTCTGCAGGTGAAAGAATACCGTTTTTTCTTACAGATAGTACTTCACGACCCCCTAGATACAACACCCATCACAGCATGCATCACAGTATTTTCACTGATGCTGTAAATGTTTCCTCCTGTATATTCTAGAAAGTAATCAACATGTAGATGTGATATACTGATTACACTGACATCAATGTGTGATTCTGCGTATTGGAAACCAGTACAGACAGTTACGAAGTTTTAATTATCTGGAAAGGATGCAGAACTACGACAAAATTGAAAACGAAAATCCATTCAGTGACAATTACAAATGAAATACATGAAATTCCAAAAACACAAAAGACCTGAACATATAAAATCCTTTTACTACGTCGATATATGATCAGTAATTTAATCAACTAGTTATGTATATTTTCGGTATTGGACATTTAGATGAAACCGACTGGGGGTGTGATTAACGTTAAACAAAACGTAACTGTTCTAACTTTGCATTAACTGACAATCGCTATGACGTTTTTCACTTATTTGTGTGGCACTCGAAATTGTTACATTCGTAGACTAGTCATTCAAAGTGAGCTAGAAAAGTGGCGTATGATGTGGCTCGAATCTTCGTAAAGGAAGCACAAGTAATAAATTTAAATGGACACAATTTGGCTATTATGGGGGTGGAGAAGGGTGACTCCCTCCTGACCACCTGAGCACGAGACAGCGTCCTGGGTTACAATACACAGCGGTACCACAAGACTGAAAACATTTGAAACCTTTGCTAGTGGTAAGTCTTTCGAACGTAATGCTTAAGCTCGACGAGTCAGCAGGGGCCGATCCATGGGGCTCTTCATTTTTCAGCTGAGACCACTTATTTTTCAGTATCCTTCTTTAGCATCACATCTCAAACGTTTTTCCTGTTTCTGAGTAGTCCATGATTCACCATCATAGAATGCTGTGCTACATACACACATTCTCAGAAATGTCTTCCACACATTTATACGAATTTTTTGTTCTATCAGACTTCTTTTGGTTAGGTATACCTTCTGTGCTAGACTTCTTTTTATGTGCCCTTGCCTCGTCTACGTCATTTTGCTTCCAAGGTAGCAGGTTTCCTTCACCTCGTCTACTTCGTTGTCTCCAACTAATCTCATTTCTGCTACTCTTCATCGCTTCCGTCTTTCATCGTTTTACCCTTAATCCGCATTCTGCACTAAGAAGACTGTTCATTCCATTCAGTACGTGCTGTAATTAGTCTTCGCTTTCACTAAGGATAGCAATGACTTCAGCGAAGCTCATCGCTGGTATTCTTTCACCCTGAATTTTAATCCAACTCATGAAACCATCTTTTATTTCTACTATTGTTTCTTCGATGTACAGACTGAAAAATAGGGGAGAAACACTGCATCGCTGTTTCAAGTCCTTTTAATTCTTTTTCTATAAACGCAGCCGAAAAAGCACAAAGAGCAGAAACTCACTCAACTCAGAAAAGTATTCTCATTATTAAACGGATAACACGGTGCCCGGTCCACAGTCATAGTTTCAGGTTCCCTATCTAAAGGCATCCAGGGGAAACTAGAATTCATGTTTGATTTCTTAGTATTTCATGTATTAACTGACGAAATTTTTACAAATTTAAAATATTGCCATAATCTACTCGTTAAGAGGTACAGTCTTGCGTTAAAGGTTTAACACAACAAGACAAGTATTAAATTTACAATGTGTATACATCTTGACGCAGCGAAACTTACGGCGCGCAAATGACCCACATTTTATTCACCAGGCATTTGAGGATGGGACTAGACACGTAATTTCAAACCTTTTAGAAAGTATTTCTGACACTCTCTACAAAATAATGAAAGGTAAAATGTTTATCGCTTACTATATTTTCCCTCCTCATGCAGTGCATGTACGACCTTTTAATTTATTACTTCTTTATTACTAACTGTATCTACAACACATCTTAGAAACTAACCACATATACCTACAAAAGTAAATCATTGTACAGCACATAGGGCAGGAGATATGATGTCACAAACACTGAGATGGTGAAAAACTAACTTTACTTAAAACGAAAATTACCAACTCTACACTCATCCAGTGTTTGATAACGATAACACTTAGTGACTTCCAACACCAAACTTAAAAGATAATTCCAAACCATTTCTAAACATTTTCATTAGCATGAGGATGGATAATCAGAAACTAATGAAACCGACAGAATTTACATATCACGTCTCCGATCATAATGTCAATTTTTTCACAGATTAACTTATTTGTAAAGTCATTACAACTCTGAAACAGTATTGATATGAACTAATTGATGTCGCTGCTGACCCAAGGATATTCGTATCAATGTGCGTCTATTGCACTTCTTACTTACTATGTATACTATACTTAAGTTCCTAATTTCTTCTTTCCAGAAATCTTCTTTTCCCATGCTTTAGTCGTAGACTAGTTTCTCAGAAAGAACCAACTGGTTTAAATGACTGTTTTCGTGGTGATGGGAGATTGGAAGGGAAGTTATCCATTCTGTAACGTTGCGGACACAATACGAATCGACATAGCAAGACACAAGAGAAAAATGTTACTGAATGCTGACTGATGTTAGCTTAACCGAAAACCGTGACATTAATCTCCTGAGTTCATTGCCTCTAATAATGCGTAGATGTGGACTTACGATCTTAGCTACCAGTTGTGTCTATATTCGAAAATTTCAATTGTGAATCCATTTATTACCTCCAATGAAGATGTTATTTTAAAATCTTGAATATATTCTAGTTCTAGATTTGTTACCATCCGAACTGCAATCGTGAATGCTCGTACTCGTAAAAGTGAAGGTGGCAGAGAGTTAAGATGTTAAGCAGAAGTCACGGGAAATCTTTCTTTCTTACTTGATACAGTAGGGCATGTCTGCATGCGATTAAAGCAACTCCGTTCGCTATATCTTCTATCTCGTAAGAAATATTACATGTTATCTGTTGACAGCCAGCCGAGTATCACAAGTTTTAAATTATTTCTCTGAAGAGGACTAACTCGATATGTTATAGTCATGAAACATATACCGCAAACTTGTGAATTGTTCACCGTGTCAGAAATCTGGGAGCAGTTATAGACCGCACGAGGTGAACTGGAATGAGACAGGGGTGCAACCTACAAAGACCGTCCCCCACCCCCCTCACCCCCCCACCAACCGCCCAGTTAGTCACGCTATGCAAATAAAAAACAGTAAGAAAAACGAAGCAGCATTAAAGGAAGTAACTAAATTTCAGAATGAAAATAAAGTACAGCGGGAGAAGTAAATAGTGAAAGATTTGACCATAGCATGGTAATTTTGTCAGAGGAAAAAGGAAAATGGATAACTTCATTAAACGAGTCTTCACACTGAAAACTTCAACAATAACAAGAAGAAAACCTAATAGTTCTAAAAGGCATAGAAATTACTAGTTGAAAGATCATATTTCTATTTCTGTATCATGTTCTCACACGTGAGCCCCACAAGAATATTTTTCCCGATAGTCATCTACAAATGCAGCATTATTGCTGACTATAACTGGGTTAAGCTAGATAACTTACGCTATACAGTTCTAATCAACTTTTTCAGGTCTGACGGAAGGTTTTCAAACCTAATATATATTGCGGAACTTATTACTGGTAGACCCAATGACGGTAACTTCTAACCATGTCAGTAATGTTTATGCTAAGCACTAAAGTTATTGAACTATTGCATGAAAAACGAATCTTATCTTTCTGATCAAATTTACACTTTTTGACCAAGTCAAAACCATTGCAAGAACACGTTACTTCAATTGTGATTGTTGACCGATAGTTGAGGAAAAACAAATCGCTGTCTTAAAACTTTACGCTCGGATACCATTACTGTGACACAGCTAGTATATTTGGGTTTCATTTCCTTAAAGTCATGTCATTTCTCGTTAACAAAAGGTGGTGATGTCAACCGCCACATCTATCTTGTCTTGTGATGTCAACCGCCACATCTGTCTTGTCTTGTTACTGAATTTCAGCGTACGTAGTATCTGCAAGAAAAGGTCTTGGATGCCCTATATTCATTTCATTTAGAGCCTTCTGCAACATCTTCAAAATGGTTCAAATGGCTCTGAGCACTATGGGACTCAACATCTTAGGTCATAAGTCCCCTAGAACTTAGAACTACTTAAACCTAACTAACCTAAGGACATCACACACACCCATGCCCGAGGCAGGATTCGAACCTGCGACCGTAGCAGTCCCGCGGCAACATCTTCAAGCACAAAATTACTTATAGTTGGACCGCTTAACCAATGTGTAACTCACTTGCTCCTGTGGCAAAGGGCTCCCAAAGAATTTTTTCCTATTCGATAAAACTTTTCAGGGTGTACAACGACGTCCTCTTGTTGGAATGTACATTACCTCTTCGGGAGCTCTTCCAGCTGGTTTTCATCCAGCTGACTTATTTTATTAGTAAATGAAACACGCTGCTAAGATGAAACCTCATTTCCTATGCGACATAGATACAATGTCAAGTACGAATTTTTACATGGAACTACGTTGTATGCTATATTCTGTCGCATCGGACGCGGCTTAGGAGAACTGTTTCACGTATGCGTACGTTTCCAGATTTTTGAGGAACAACAATAGTTTCACCGGGCCGTTTTCCATTTAAAACTTATCCGATGGTGCTTATTTGTCAAAGCCGAAACAGTAAAAAGGAAAATACTGTATTAACTTTCTTAGAACTGAAATAATACACTCCTGGAAATGGAAAAAAGAACACATTGACACCGGTGTGTCAGACCCACCATACTTGCTCCGGACACTGCGAGAGGGCTGTACAAGCAATGATCACACGCACGGCACAGCGGACACACCAGGAACCACGGTGTTGGCCGTCGAATGGCGCTAGCTGCGCAGCATTTGTGCACCGCCGCCGTCGGTGTCAGCCAGTTTGCCGTGGCATACGGAGCTCCATCGCAGTCTTTAACACTGGTAGCATGCCGCGACAGCGTGGACGTGAACCGTATGTGCAGTTGACGGACTTTGAGCGAGGGCGTATAGTGGGCATGCGGGAGGCCGGGTGGACGTACCGCCGAATTGCTCAACACGTGGGGCGTGAGGTCTCCACAGTACATCGATGTTGTCGCCAGTGGTCGGCGGAAGGTGCACGTGCCCGTCGACCTGGGACCGGACCGCAGCGACGCACGGATGGACGCCAAGACCGTAGGATCCTACGCAGTGCCGTAGGGGGCCGCACCGCCACTTCCCAGCAAATTAGGGACACTGTTGCTCCTGGGGTATCGGCGAGGACCATTCGCAACCGTCTCCATGAAGCTGGGCTACGGTCCCGCACACCGTTAGGCCGTCTTCCGCTCACGCCCCAACATCGTGCAGCCCGCCTCCAGTGGTGTCGCGACAGGCGTGAATGGAGGGACGAATGGGGACGTGTCGTCTTCAGCGATGAGAGTCGCTTCTGCCTTGGTGCCAATGATGGTCGTATGCGTGTTTGGCGCCGTGCAGGTGAGCGCCACAATCAGGACTGCATACGACCGAGGCACACAGGGCCAACACCCGGCATCATGGTGTGGGGAGCGATCTCCTACACTGGCCGTACACCACTGGTGATCGTCGAGGGGACACTGAATAGTGCACGGTACATCCAAACCGTCATCGAACCCATCGTTCTACCATTCCTAGACCGGCAAGGGAACTTGCTGTTCCAACAGGACAATGCACGTCCGCATGTATCCCGTGCCACCCAACGTGCTCTAGAAGGTGTAAGTCAACTACCCTGGCCATCAAGATCTCCGGATCTGTCCCCCATTGAGCATGTTTGGGACTGGATGAAGCGTCGTCTCACGCGGTCTGCACGTCCAGCACGAACGCTGGTCCAACTGAGGCGCCAGGTGGAAATGGCATGGCAAGCCGTTCCACAGGACTACATCCAGCATCTCTACGATCGTCTCCATGGGAGAATAGCAGCCTGCATTGCTGCGAAAGGTGGATATACACTGTACTAGTGCCGACATTGTGCATGCTCTGTTGCCTGTGTCTATGTGCCTGTGGTTCTGTCAGTGTGATCATGTGATGTATCTGACCCCAGGAATGTGTCAATAAAGTTTCCCCTTCCTGGGACAATGAATTCACGGTGTTCTTATTTCAATTTCCAGGAGTGTAATACGTAACTTGTTTTCTCCTGGAGACGCCTGAATGCTTCTTAAAGCGAACTATTTGCTGTCGGACAAGTACTACTCGAAACTGTGATTAGACTGAATACACCTTAAATAAACAGAACGGTTCATTCACTAAGACTTACGACATAACAGAAAATTTTCTGAAGTGGAACGACAGGGTGATGGACGAAAATATTCCTCAAATTAAGTAGTTTTTTTCTTCGTAGTGGAACGTAGTAGACAAATGGGATTTGCTGCAATGAATAAAGCAGACACTGAAGTTTTTACTGACATTATTTACTGAAAAATATTAATAACATTACAGTGTAATTGCGATATTCCTGAGGCAGCTCTTAAAGGAGGTAATTCGTCGTTTGTCGCTGTAACTCCGGTTGTGATTATATGAAACATGAAATTAACGTATCACCCTGAACCTTAGAGATGTAATTTTAGTTCATCGTAGGGACTTGCAAAAATTTTTTTTTGTTTAAATTATAAATATCTAAAAATATGTTCAGTTGACCCCTTTTTTGGCCGAAAAAATAATACATATTAAAATAAAAAAATCGGCTACGATGAACTGAAGAGAATTCAGTTTGCTTCAAGGGAGACCAAAACTCATTAGAATGGTTTAAAAATTGTAGCTGAAAAAGTTTGTTTTTAGAAAAACGCGTTTAAGGTCTGGCAAGTATTTATCATATAAGAAAAGGGGACACAGCTTTAAACTTACGGGGTGCCATCGATGCCTCGTCCATGATAACTATCTCCCCGACTAGTGGATGGCCACTTCCGCTACTTTGATCTGATAAGCCTTCATTTTCGTCCTCAAAGCCCTTTCCGTCGCTTGTAACGTTCCCTGGCATTTTCACAGTTTATTTGTACCATATACGCCGCTCTGGGCAAGTTGTATATATCGTAATTATTGAACAAAAATATTACTGAATGTGGTATAAAATACATTAGCTATTCTCCTTATATTTTTATTGTAATATTTCTCTGTATTTAGGATAGGAATTTTTCTGTATTTATTATGTGAATGTAAAATGTGTCAGTATTTGCGGTATCAGAGATATAAAAATTTGCCAGAAGAGAATAATATCGTCAATTTACAAAGAAATGTTAATAGTCGGGAAATGCTATATAAGGATTAAACATTATGTATTCTTTGGACTTCTTTGTTCAGAAGTTATCGAGGTAGGACACTGTGAAGAAGCTTTTAACGAATGTGTAGACTTCTTTTGTCTCTGTCTGGACTTAGCCGCCATTAGACGATGCGTTACGAATTAATGTGAGTTGAATTGTTGTTTGAGCTAAATATATCAGTATTTATCAGAAGTGTGAATTATTTATGTAAATTAGCTTGCCCACGTCATCTATAAAATTTCTTTAAGAATTTTTCAGCATTTTTTAGCGGTGTTGCTGGGCTGCGCCGCGACCAACAATCGCAGATCTGAAGAGGCGGCACATTTAAAAAATTATCAAACCCGTAAATCGGGAACAGATGCATAAAAATCAATAGTGAATTAAGAAATTGTTTTTCCTTTTCAGTGATCCTGTGGCTGATAAAATTTGAATTAATTATACGTTTGTGCATTCGTAGGCGGATAGTTAATGTTAGTTAACATTGAAATTTAAACAGTTTGGTTCTTTTAAATAACTCAAATGCATAGTGAAGTAGGTTTGATCAGTGATAAATGTCGGCCTGGCAATAATTAAAACATTTTCTGCTGATAGAGATAATCTTGTGTTCTATGGCTAGTGCCGGGATAAAATTCAGTAAAAATATTTAACAAAAAAACCCACTGCATCAGGAAAGTGTATGCCAAGGCCGAATGATTTAAAGGACTCAATTCTCAACTAAATATTATTATCCAGTTAATATGAGTGCACGTAATATTTTTCTTTAAATGTACGTAATTCTTAAGAAAGTAAAATTTTTTATTACCACACGTTCTACAACAAAGTTCGCACGAAAGAAAATTAACTTAAAAGCAAAAGATAAAATTTATTATTTATTCTTTAACGAAATTTCAAATCAATCAATTCCATTCATATTGCGACGATTTCGTTAAATTGGCGCCCAACGTGGGGCTCGAATATGCAGTGGCCACTAAATACCCGTGAGATAACTAGGGAATTAATATAGTCGAACTTTGTTGCAGAACATTTAATAATTTTTCTATGTATTGTATGTATTTCATAACCAATATTGTGTGGTAATACCTGTGTATGATTTTTTGCATGAGAACACTATGTACCCAGAGGCAAGCTGAAGAAGAGAGCTCATTATTTCGAAAAATTAATTATCTACCACAATATCAGGGGGCAGCTGCACCCAAGATAGATCACCAAAAGGTAAAGCTACAGTGTAGTTGTCCTGTGGGTAGTAAAGTAGCCTCAGTGCAGTGTTCTCGGATCATTAGTGGCGTGCTTGTTGTTAGTACTTTGTTTTAAAATAACAGGACATTGAGGTAGTTAGTCAGTGTAGTATATAGTAAGTGTGTATTAGTTAATGTCCATTTCTTGTGTGATTATGTCAGTGAGACCTGAGTGTTAGGATATTTAGTTCAGATTTTATTTCTTTTGTTTACTATGGTTAGATTGCGTAGTCAGAAAGATATCAACATGGATAATGAGCAACAGTCAGTAAATAGTGATACCGAGTTAGAAAGTGGGACACAAAGTAATGTTAGTGACGTAGTTCAGGAAGTACAATGTGAGAATCTGGGGGCAGAAGGGCAAGAAATGTTGCCACTGCCACCCAGTGATTCAGTTGATAGCGAAAATACCGTGCCATCCGCAAGCACTGGACACGGACCAGAGAGTGGTGAGATGTCAGAAGTGCAATCATTAAGAGTTATGTTCGAGCGCATGCTCAATTTCCAAGCTGAATTTGTACATATGCAAGCAGAACGTGACCAGAGATTGGTAGCTGAATTTACATGTAAACAAGCAGAGCGTGATAAAGAACGTGATGCCAAACAAGCAGAGCGTGATAGAGAGCGTGATGCTGAACAAGTAAAGCGTGACCAGAGATTGGTAGCTGAATTTGCATGTATGCAAGCAGAGCGCGATAGAGAACGTGATGCTAAACAAGCAGAGCGTGACCGACGCCTGCATGAGAGGGACTTGCAGTTGATGCAAACTTTAGAAGTTATGCAAAGTGACATTGTTAGTTTGAAACAAAAATATGAAACCATACCCAAAACGGTGCAGCAATTAAGCGAAAGAGTAGATAGTATTCAAGTGGCTAATGCCAATATCGTAGAGGAAATTAGTGTCCTGACTAATAGGGTCGAACAACTAGAACTTGACACAACTCAAGTAATTGAGGACAAAGTGATCGAACAAGTGCACAAAGTAGAAAATGAAGTCATAAAAGAAATAGATCAGAAAGTGCACGCCGCAATTGAGGCCAGAGAAGTGGACTCAGAAGCGGAAGTGCAGAATCTTAAAAGGATTGTGCAAAAGGACATTCCGCTGTGGCAGCGGAATGTGGACCGTCGTCTTGCCGAGATGGAGCTTAGCTTGCGGCATGACGATGCGCAGGCGTATGTCACGCCAGCCAGGTCCAACAATGATAGGCATATAAATACTGCAGTAAAAAATTGCGACTGCGAGACAGCACAGGCAACCAATGTAAGCGAAACGAATAAATGTCATTCCAAAGTAGTGATTGAAGAAAGCCTGATTAGGAACCGACAGTTTCAGATCTTTACAACGGAGAAGAAATCTGTTCACCCTGTAGTGTTTATCAAGGGATTTAGAAACATTTTGCCTAGCGTTTGGAGTCATACCCAGAAAATACAGTTTGTTATGTCCGTCGCAATATGAATGGAATTGATTGATTTGAAATTTCGTTAAACGCTGACACCAAAACCTCCAGATGTCACACACTCAAATCGGTACCAAAGGTTGTATGTCGATAGCGTACCAACTTAAACATTGATTTAGTTCGTGGTATGTGCTCTCGTCCAGTATAACATGTGTAAACCGTAATTAAAACACCAGAGCTATGGAGCAGAGGAAAAGCATACATGTGAAGACTGCTATACAGATCCGCGTGGATGAGTTAATAGAGCGTGAAGTCGTCGTTCCAACAGTTACACTTTCAAAGCCCACGAAAAGCAATTTTTTTAACTGTTTACGAATGAAACTGTTACATTGGAGAACATTTTCCTGAAACGTAAAAGGACTTTTCGGAGTTTGTAGCAATGTTCTTTTGGGAGTCTGGTTTCTCTTCGTTATATGAAAGTAGCAAACCTTTAGAGTGTATTTGTGCAGGTAGGTGTGGTGTTCTGTCGCAAGTGGGACCTTTGGAACGACTACTTCACGCTCACCAACTCACGCAAGCGATATCTACACAGCAAAGTTCACATATATGCTTTTCCTGTGCTCCATAGTTCTGGTGTTACCTTTAATTACAGGTTAAACATGTTCTCTGGACGACAGCACGTACCACGAACTAAACCGGTGATTATGTTGACACTCTATCGACATACAACGTTTGATACCTATCTGAGTGTCCGACATCTGAAGGTTAGACTGTGGGCGCATCGCCGCTGGCGTCTGTCTTCATAGAATCGGTGCATTTAATAAAGTATCGTCTACACTGAATAGACATAAGACCAAATTGGAAGCAACGTTGACAGTTTCGCTTCGGATGGATGTTATTTTTGGAGCGTATCTCCAAATGAGACCATTGAAACTTTCGTTCACATTTTGAGTAAAACCGCCCAAACAACGTTCTAGGAATCAGGTTTACTCATAACGGTATAAATAGGGATGACGACATCGATAACGACTGTCGGTAGCCGGTTCTCTAACGCCGAGGCGTGCCGTGCAAGCTCGGCTTCAAACGTTCACAGAGTCGTTACTTTTTGTAATTCGCGAATAATCTTTTCGGGAATACCTCTTCAATGTATATACAGTACATTCGGATTCCGTAGTAAAAGTATTTCGAGTTTTTATCGACCGTCGATTTGTTGTTCCCACTTACTGAAACGTAATTTCACAATTTAGTTAAGCATCTGTATCTGCGACCGCCGGCTGAGAGATAGATGAACAGTACGTAGAATTATATGCCGTTGCATGTTGTGGCGGTTCGAAGGCACATATAGCGTTGTTGGGGCTTCATGACAGATTGCATCTTTCAGTGCTTCCGTAGAATGAAGTTAGGAGGAGTCAAACTAAGAAACCTGATCAGCTGTTGTACTGCAACATTCAGTCCAGTCCCACGGTCAGGAAACTTGTCATTTAGTATTTTCTTTGCGACACGGGAAGCGCCAGATGGAAAGCCGTCTTGTTGGAATCACATAGACTGTTGCTTATCCAGCAATAACTCTTCTAGAGGAAAAGGTAGAATGCGCATAAGGAGGTATGTATATGTGTTTCCATTTAACTTCCTTGCGGTGAAGTAAGGTCTTAGAATTGCGTTTTCTACGATGCTACATCATAGGTTAACGCTTCTCGGTCGTCGTTGTACCTGACGAAGGCAGCACGGATTTTGAGCTGCCCAGTAGTGCATGAAAATTTACCGTGGTTCGGAAACGCTCTTCCGTTGGTAAGAGACGCACTTCGAGAAAACGTAGTGTCGTCTCGCTAGCGATGACATTCAAAATCTCGTGGTGCGAGTGCATGATGCAGTGACAGACGAAAAGTATGCAATTTATGCTGATACAAGATGACATTCACAGGCAGATCCCACATTCCTTGGCAAAACATTTAGTGCCTCCATTCGCCTTATAAACGTAGCACAAGTAACTTCTCCTCACTGGTGTACACGTCTGCTGCTAGTTCTGCGCTAGAGACCAATAAAGAGTCGGAAGGCTTGATGCAACAACGTGTGTTTACAACGCAACAGCCGATTCCGACAAACTTGCCTTTCAGTTTTACAATATTTCTCAGATTATTTTCTGAAGAGTTTCAATCTCAATATTAACATGCGTTTTCTCACTATACTCGTCTAATCAATCGTTTTCAGATGCCATTAAAAAAGCGTTCTATTTGAAAAACCATACTTGCTTCAGTATCTCAATCAATATGAGAGTTACAACTCTTTATCACATAGCAAAGTAAATGCACCTGTGCGTACTATAAGTTTCTGTAAACGTCATTTCGATATCGGAAACTGTTCGCAAACTACAAGGTGTGTTACGTCTTACTTCACTCACCCTGTGTAATAGCTTTTTGTGACGTTGTCGTTACTGCTTGCAAGATGACAAATATTCATATTTCCAGTTGCATTCTCGAGGGAATTGTCTAGTTTCAGAAACCCATTGAAACTGTTTCGTTCTTTATTCTCCCGCAGTCATGTGGAAGGCGAGGACAGTTTTGTTTGTATCCTTCAGTAGTCTGATTGATCTTCTGCTTCCTCTTCTATTTTTTCCCCATATACCTGTATGTCATTTTAGTCAGCGATTTACAAGTGCTGTAAGCGAACCTGTATGTAATCGAATTAAATCGGGTGATGCTGAGGCAATTAGATTAGGAAATGAGACGCTTAAAGTAGTAAATGAGTTTTGCTATTTGGGGAGCAAAATAAATGACGATGGTCGAAATAGAGAGGATATAAAATGTAGACTGGCAATGGCAAGGAAAGCGTTTCTAAAGAAGAGAATTTTATTAACATCGAGTATAGATTTAAGTGTCAGGAAGTCGTTTCTGAAATTATTTGTATGGAGTGTAGCCATGTATGGAAGTGAAACGTGGACGATAAATAGTTTAGACTAGAATAGAATGGAAGCTTTCGAAATGTGGTGCTACAGAAGAATGCTGAAGATTAGATGGGTAGATCACATAACTAATGAGGAGGTATTGAATAGAATTGGGGAGAAGATAAATCTGTGGCACAACTTGACTAGGAGAAGGGATCGGTTGGTAGGACATATTCTGAGGCATGAAGGGATCACCAATTTAGTATTGGAGGGCAGCGTGGAGGGTAAAAATCGTAGAGGGAGACCAGGTGATGAATACACTGAACAGATTCAGAATGATGTAGGTTGCAGTAGGTACTGGGAGGTGAAGACGCCTGCACAGGATAGAGTAGCACGGAGAGCTGCATCAAACCAGTCTCTGGACTGAAGACCACAACAACAACAAAGCGAAACTGATTACACGAAGCGCATTGCATTGATTCGCTCAAGGCTCCTATAATTCTGGAAGTGCATCACGGTGCGGACACTTCAGTACGTTGCTGCCGTCATGTATCGTTGCAGGAGCACTTAGTACTCTGGATACCAGGGCTGGGAATTTCCGTCTGTGCAGGCATGTGTGGAATGCAGGAGTCCCATGGCAAATATGTCTGCCCTGAGGCCACTGCGGTGGGCAGAGCTCCTCGTATTGTACGTCCCTACCGCTCGGCTCTGGACTGCGGCGCGTAACACATCAACGTGCGCTAATGTGTTACCAGTCGCACTTCACCTCACCTCCAAGTACCAGTGCCTGAATGTCGCTATCTAACGAGTGTCTCAACACTACGAAGCGTATATACGTTTCCCCTTATCTGCCCCTTGAACTAACTGGGTACAAATTTCTTAAAATATGATGTCAGTTATTCATACTCCTATATGAGATACAAATCACCAATAATAAATATCCGTTTAGTCCTGTTCCATTTTGCAGATCGGTTGGCAAATTAATGAGATTGTGGCGTATCTACGTCTTCCTGTCGTACCTGTGTGCTCTTGTATGATTCAGTTCTATGTAAAAAGATTTAGCACCATGGACATCTACGAGTTTCGCGACAGACTGAAATTAATGAACAAAGTGAAGTTTTAAACTAGCTGGAAGAAACTACAGCTTCCAGTGTGCCAAAAGGTTTTGTATTTTCGAGTTACATAATAATAGTAGTCAAGGTATTCACAAAGTCCTGTTACATACTTGAAGGACTTGTAGACAAAACTGACTGGGAACTCACGACCGAAAACGAAACAATTCCATATTAATGTGCAAAAGTGTAGAACAATCTATTCTGTTCTTCTACACCTATTGAGCGACATAAAGAAGTAATTTTCTAGGACTCTGAACGGTATTCAGTTTGTATCTATCTTAAAAATGTGATAAAAATGCCAAATGTTAGGAGCAGTTGCAGCAATGCAGATGCGTATCATTGGTTGAAGAAGAAAAACTAAGTGTACAACTCAATACGCAAATACACAAACACACTTAATTTATATTACTTTTCATCTTTCTGGAAGCGTGTGTGCGCGATCGCCGCCTAGCACATTGCCGGCTCCGGCTGCGGGGGACAGGAGAGGCTCGGGGCAGTACAGGACCCGCGTCCATTTATTTCCTTGATGGGGTGGCAGTAAGCAACTGGTCAAAAAAAAAAAAAAAGTGTGTGAGATCTTATGGGACTTAATTGCTAAGGCCATCAGTCCCTAAGCTTACACACTACTTAACCTAAATTATCCTAAGGACAAACACACACACCCATACACCCATGCCCGAGGGAGGACTCGAACCTCCGCAACTGGTCAGAAGCAGTCTTCGTCGACCCGAAGTCATCCGACTTCCATGGATTTCTCCTCTCCCAGAGATGTGCCAATAACAATAAGCGTGTAGTACTTCTAATATGTATTTACCCATGAAGGCCAGATTTCCAAGCGCTGTTGAGGAAAAAAGCAATTGACTTAGTTCGATGAACTTTCCAGTATGTTAATCGATCCATATTCTCAATACGACCGAGCGAGGTAGGGTAGTGGTTAACACACCGGATTCACATTCGGGAGGACGACGGTTCAAACTCGCGTCAGGCCATTGGGATTTAGGTTTTTCGTGCTTTCCCTAAACCATTTCAGGCAAATGCCACGATAGTTCATTTGGAAGGGCAAGGCCAAGTTCCTTCCCAATCCTTCCGTAATCCAACCGATAGGACCGATGAACTACCTGTTTAGTTCCCTCCCCCCAAATCAACCAATCAACCAATTGATCGTAATACGAGGAAAAGTCGATAGTGTTTGAGATTAGTAATCACAAAGGAGCTGTGTCGATTCTTGCGAAAATAAACTTTGGTTACTTTAAGTTCAATTGTTTATTATAAAAAGGAAACGTTTATTAACGAATGATTGATCATAATTTGTTAATAATAATAACAGTTTTTAATTTTCAACCTGTGTCCCACTTGCGTTGCAACGCGACTCGAAGACAGGAAGTGTTTGTGTTTAAAATCTGTTTATTGGAGTGCTTTGCATTGCACTATATTCCTTATCTTTCCGTTTGGTGCGTACACAAATAAATCAGAAGGTTTTGCGACTCCTAAGCAGCTCACATACAGAAGTCGATGTGAGAAACATGGATTTAGAATAGAGTATCTGTCAGAATCATTGGGATGTGGGGCTACAGTACTTCTCCTGCTATGAATTTTAGATTTAAAATTATCGCTTCGATGATATTTATCATCATATTTTTCACTGAAAGTCTGGTACCCTTGCAAAGTCACGGTGAATTTATGTTTCTGCTTTGTTTGAACACACGCGGAGAAATAATATGGAGATCTCTTAGCTGTCTATTTAACAAAGGTTCTTTTTATTTTATCAAACGTAGAATAGTATGTGAACGTAACAGAAAAATCTGAACACTCATATGAGTGAACTTATGTCATTGCATCTTGTGCTCATTCGTGTATTTGCCGTAGGACTCTGCAAATGTAGCCTGTGGTATGATCATCTTGCCCAATTATTTGGGATTCACATTGGCATGATTAACAACTGCATCACGCACATTAATGTAGTTCCGGACAGCAACTAAGTTTGATTTAATCGAATGCAGAGGAATCGTTCGGTTTCGATTTGCGCACACAGATGGGAAAATTGTCGACAGTTCAAGATATGAATTTCAGCATTTTCACGAATCATCAATGGGGAGAAAATAATTAATAGCACTGACCTTCTATTTCGTTTCCTTATCTGTTGTGGTTTTCTCAATCTGATGTCGAAGTGTTAACACCATTTCAACGATGGAGAATTATATCATACGTGTTAAATTCTTCACCAACTGTAACCAATGCCATTTTATCAATTGCTGGTTTACTTTACTTTCCTTGGTGTTGACTGACAGGTTTTTTATCTGCTTTAACCAAAATTTTGTAGTCATCAGCTGGCATTTGTTCAAGATCAGTTCGGGACAACTGATTTAATTCACGGTGTTGATAGGATAAAGCCTGCAATGTAGCAACAATTTCTTACTTAGCGCCCATACTGAATTGATAACGTTGATCGATTTGTTCATCTGTACTTCCTACCAAATATATTCAAAGAAATTTGTAATATGTGTTCGGCAGTGTTACTAGTGATCCTGTATTATGACGAATTTGAACTAGCACTTTGAATGTTGTTTTGAAATCCTTCCACATGATATTTGTTGCGTCGAACGATGCCTTTTGGAAGCAAGAGTTGTATTTGCATATCGTTGCCAAGAAGTGTTTCGGTTACCTTATGTCAGCTGATACCAACAGTGATAATCGCTTGCGAGGTGAATGCAGTTCTGGCAGTTTCACTGTTACATCCGATCTGGTTATCCTGGAGCTTCATTCTTAAAGTTGGGGGGCTAGAACACGTACATAATTGTTCAATAATTACATTTGGGTGACAACTGTAATCATAATTATCACCGTAATAAAATGCACCAAGCTATAAATAGATGTGTAGTGTTCGTCTAGGTCGAGCAATGCGTACTCGAACGATTTCCAGCCCTGCTTCCTGTTTCAGAAGTTCATGATGCCTTGTTCCTTCAGCCTGTGGTGTAGAGCGATCAATCGTATGTCGTTTAGGTGTCATAACCGATTTAACGCGAAAGTAATGCAGTTTGAAGACTAAAACAAATTTAATCCGAATAAAAAAACAAAATGTGTGTGGTATCTATCACCGTTAGTAATGTTGACTGGCAATTGGAATTTCACAATCAATGCCATTTGCTATATAACACATGAATTGAAATGTTGTTGATTGAGTTTTATACAAATAAGCTATATCAATGCTGTGCATCCATACACTAAAAACACACAAAATTCATCTAAACTATACAAAATACATTTGTGCTAGCTACTAGTACGCCACCTATTTTAAATGGGTGAACTAACTGAGAAACCTTCACAGGTGTTCGCCTAATCCACCAGTTTCCTTACTGAAACGATTTGTACTTATCTGTTGTCAAATATTTGTACTAATTCAGGATCTTTGTGACTCTGTGCATAACAACACACCAAAGTTTCATTGCAAACGGATGAATAGTATAGGAACCTATACACGAGAAACAAAGAAATATTCATTTATACATCAATAGTTACAGGGTACACAATTTCATGGAAATAAATTTAAATTTCATACAAGCATATGAAATGCCTGAGTGTTAAATCATAAATCGGCTGCATTAATATACTGCACTTTATAGAAATAATTATTTTTCCTTTACTTTTTGATATTTCCCATTTAATGTATTGTGAACACTCGCATTTTGATGCCAATAGTAATTAAAGGTAAAGAGAGGTTAATTTTATTCAAAAAATGTAATATAAAATTTGATAATAACATGTCGATATAATAACAAACAGTTTGAAAAAGAAAAAAATGACAGGTGTGTCCTAGCGAGGAGAATCGAACCAGTGACTTTATGATTACTAGTCGCGAACGCTACAGATTCAGCTACCATCTACTTTGTTAATGTGAGTCAATTACATAGTACTTAACCATACTCATAAATTCTGAAAGTAGATTTCTTTCGCTTTCGAGATATGCGTTCAATTATTTTAAGAAGTTTATCTCCATGCACTCTTCTGAAATTCTATGAGTATGAAGTAAATCGAAGGTGAGGTTCAGTTGTAAGCCGTGTGAAAGGTAAGCCTTTTAGCGTTGAGCCGCTGGTGGTGAGCTTGCAACTTAGCCGGCACGCCTGCCACCTGTTACGCTGGGTTGCATCGCAGCCGCCAGCAGGCGCCCCTCCAGCAACCTCAGCGCCGAGATCCCGATTGATTCCTGTGATCAGGTTCCGCTGATGTGATCGTCAGTGGAGCGAGTAACGAAATTCGAGCTAGCACTCCCCCTCGGTTCCGCTAAGAACGCGGATAGAGTACCAGCCACTACTCCTTCCAATCAATTTCCGTCTTTCGATCATATAACTTGGAAGGTGACGCTTATCGCTGCAAGGATTCTGTGAAATGAAATAATTTTCCCCCCAGTAGTCATGTGCGCTCCTATTTCAGTCGATAAAAGAGGATTGGAGTTGTACGCCGATACGAAGCAGCCAGACATTAAAGCAACCTCATTTATTTTCCGCATCACGACATTGGGATTAGTGTTACGGAAAACGTGTAGATATTTTCAAAAATTTTACGTAATATCACATGAATCATAAACCGTAGACTCTACGAAAAAAATTCTAAGATTTCAAACTTAACTTTCAAGATAGAAGCACTTAAACTTACTAAATACTTACTAAATGGGACTATAAACTGCATTCCAATTCTTTTAAGAATTTCTACGAAGATACAGTTTGCTAGAGATCTTTTCATCCCAATACTTTTGGGAAAGGAGAAATACTTGTGTCAGCAGGAGAAATTAATAAGTATTTGTATTCTGAAACAGCATTTACACCATTAATAAGTATATGTGTTTTGATACAGATTCCTGTGTACCATGCTCTTTATGTCATCACAACATGTTAAACTTCTCATAGAACATGTTATTCTTATTATACATTTATGTTGTTTCGCCGGGCGGTGTGGCCGAGCGGTTCTAGGAGCTTCAGTCAGGAACCACGCGACCGCTACGGTCGCAGGTTTGAATCCTACCTCGGGCATGGATGTGTGTGATGTCCTTAGATTAGTTAGGTTTAACTAGTTCTAAGTTCTAGGGGACTGATGACCTTAGATGTTAAGTCCCATAGTGCTCAGAGCCATTTGAACCATTTTTTGAGTCGTTTCGTCAGTTACAGATCGAACGGATTATAGAGTTTAATGTTATGTAAGAGGCAGTGAGCTAAATTTATTGAGTTGAAACTAAATATTTTTAATTAATCCATTGATATTTCTGTAAGTATGGTGGTGATAAAGTATTTTGAATACATTTTTAACTCTTAGTATTAGAAAGTACGAAGGGTAGCGAAGAGGTAAATACAGAATTATACTGATAACAGTGAAAGATTTTTTTCAGATTGGTAGCAATGTTACTTACTTTTGCTCTACATGACGTGGCACAATTCATAGCGCAATATTAGACCTCATTCAAAGTGCCTTTATAGTTAGGTAAGTATTAGTTTCAAACGTTGCGAGTGTGCAGTTTGTGCCTCAATTAAGACAGGACACTAAAGGCTGGACTACATTGCGACAGGTGATGAACATTTGGTAACTCCAAACACAGTTAAAAACAAACCGCTACACATAAATCCACCATCGAGAGAGCAATACTAAACTTTATCATCACACTTAAGGTTCATGAGAAATATTGACATCGCCTGTTCAGACAAATCAGTATCGGCGAACGAGATAGACAAGCTTTCAACATTATTGATATTAAAGAAATGAAACTGAATCTAAAAAAAAAAAAGACGCAGCCAAGAATTCTGTAATGAAAACCATGTTTAATGTATGGGAATGCGCGTCCGTGCATCATCTTTTTTTCCTCGAACCGATTTGCACGAATATCTAGCAGGACATACTTATGCAGACAACGAAGAGGATTAAGCTTACATGCCAGATCATGAATTTGTGTAGAAAATTGTATAAAATGCAGATTTAAATGAGATTTATGGACATGGTTGACACTGTTGCCAAAGTTGATTGATATGCGGTACCTGGAATGCAGGTTAACGGTCCTCAAACGTAACAAATTAGATACACTGAGATGATAAAACGAACGTCATTCATTCTTGCTCAAACTTGTAACAAATCGATCTACATAAATGTTTTCAACATTTCTTCAAGATTTTAATACACAGGTCTTAGAGTTTTTAGAACTACTTATTCATCTAAACATTTAATGTTTATCCAAACAATAACTGTCAAGGAATATGTGTTAACATAGAAGTTTCATTGAGTTATATGCGGCTGTGACTTCATAAACATTACAAAATCGTAAATGTTTCGCTACGTGGAACCTCAAAGTTACACTATGTATATGCAGACTACTGTTTCTGTAACGACGTCAAAATGAATTTACTGAGTCTGTTACAAGCTACTAGGCTCTTCGCCCACAAAGTACTTTAATTACATACTGTTATACCACGTTATCCATACAATGGCCAGTTAAGAGTTTCAAGGCCTCGTGATTTCTAAAAATTGTTGTTTCGTTCAGTGATGAGAGATGTTCAACATCTCTCCAGTGAGTAGAGTACATGCCTAAAATTCTTGTCTCGAGGGTCAGAAATAAGTCACTTTTTCCTATGAAGTGCCCAGCATTGAACCCATAATTGTGACAACATTACATCGGGAAACAGGCAAGTGAATGCACGTCGCACGCTCATTGCATGTGTCCGACAAGCCTATGCAGAAGCTCACCAACCGAGCGAAATGGTTCAGTGTTTACGACAACTCAATTTGAAAGAAAGATGGGATAGTTGCACGATAGCCACCAAGATTTATCTATGGCGCTTATACTGGGAGATGGTGGGTGATGCTTTAAACTGGTGGTTGACACTTTCCTCCCCCAAACCTTCATAAACCGTGCAAATGACTTCACTCTCGAGGAGACTACATGTTAGCTGTTATTTCATGTTTCCTTTACAACTGGCCATAAGACGAACCTTGATTTTATGGGGCAATCCCAAAATGTGGTAAAAATTTACGTTTTCAGTTCGTATGTCGATAAGGTAATCTTTCTACTCGATATTGTGCAAAATTTCTTACAAAATTCTGCTTAGAAATATTTTCGTTTCGTTTTTCGAAGTTTTATATGCGCACACCACACTTACCCAACATCTGATTTCTTTGTCGTTCAAACCTTCGCGTTACGAACACTCATTTGTAATGTTAACATCGACCTTTTAATTGTTGCCACAGTCGCAGCAACCAACAGTGTTTATACTCCAGTTCTTGATGCGTGATGTAGTGTTTGGAGAATAGATGGTAAATTTGTTAATAATCGCTTATCAAATAAAATTTTAATGAACTTCAATAGTATTATAACATGGCAATAATAAAAATGTAAATGTAGGAGTCGACGTATTTGCCTTGACCTCAGACTTATGATAATCCTCTACGTTTTTTTTACCCTTGCGGTGGTCATTTATGGTTAAAATACAAGAAAACTTCAGCTACTGGAGTGCTTTATCACCATAAAAGTTATGTCTTATTTATGGTTGTATTCACAAAAAGAAAGGCAACCAACAACCTCATATCGAGTGGTGTGTCTAAGATCGTATTTTCTGGGACAGGAATTTCAGAAAAAGAAATCAGTGATCTCGTTATTTCATTTAATAATGGTCATCTGCTAAAATAGAAGTCTGGAAAGTTCTTGGCGTTGTTCCATCAAGATTCTTTAACATCTACGCAAAGTATGAACATGTAGTGCGCAGTACACAGATGAATGTAATATCAAGAATGCAAGGGCACCAATGAGAGGAATGATTTTAGATGAAGAAGAAGAACCAAAAGACAACCTTTATTGCTCTGCAGAATATTTTCGATTACAAATATGAGTAATTTTAGCATTTTGTAAAACGTTAACCACAGTCCTACCATTTCGTGTTTTTAGTGTTATATACAATAACCACTAAACCAATGACATTCAAATTTTCAGAAACACAATGAAACAGTTAAAACGTGCCACTTATTTAGGATAATGACAAGAACTGGCTTATTTTATGAATTAGAGTGAATTATATGAAATTTTTCGCAATTAAAAATAGCTTAATCGTAAAAAATTCATAAATATTTTACCAACAGTGAAGAAACACTCATTGTAGTTCAGTGAGGTAACAATGCATGTATGTCAACGTTTGAAAGTTCGAGCTTCAAGAGTTACAGAGATAAAGGTACATCACAATGGCAAATTTAACATTAGCAAGACAGAGCGTTTCGATTTCCCTTGAAGCACGCTGCTGTCATTCCATGGTGTACACAAACATGCATCGATACTAACCAGAGCGCACTGCGTCTTCCACTGCCTTAAGTACTGAAAAGTGATGTTGCTTTTCTCTTGATCTTCTCAGTGTTGTATAACATACGGTTGGGAAAGCTACTGCTGGAGTGGAATCGTGACTCCTGTAACCAACAGTGAGCGTATAGTAAAGTTCACCTAGTGAATATACTTCAAGAAATGTGGTCCATTAATTCGGTATTTAATCTCCAGAAATCTAATGCCGAGTTGTGAGGTGCATGCGATGTAGATAAGGGTTGACGCTGGGAGATCTTAGACATGGTAGCCTCTCCTGTAAGACAGTGCAGTACAGTAAGTTATGCGTATGGCTCCGGTCCGCCTGTGACAAAATACTGGGAATCTCATATGATGCCCATATTAGCTGAGGCTACCACTTAAAAATTAGTAATAAATAATTTTGTGGTGCAGTTAAGATTTTCGTGTGCCGTCATTTTCCTGTTACAAGTCCTGTCAGGAAAATGCTGCGTGTATACTCCCCTATTTCTACTTTTGTTACGAAGGAAACTCTTGTAGTGCTAACTGTATCGTAATCAAAATGTTGCCCTGTATCTACCAGCTTTCAATTATTCAACTACTGACTGTGATTGTATTACCTAAATTGTAAATAATGTGTGGAATAACTATGCACCGATACTATTTCTTAGCAAGTCACAGTCTATAAAACAATTTCAAACACAGTTACCAAGCAGAGCGTGTACAGTATGATTAAACTCGGAAGCATGCTTCCATTCAGCCCAGTCGGATATTAGCTTACTTGAATCATTGGGCTACGAAGATTTTCTTTACATAAGCGTATAGTTTTGTACAGGGCTCAAAATACTCTTTCCACATGCTAAAGAATGTGAACAGCCATAACGAAAAGAATCCCCATTTTTCAGAAATACTTCCACCTACACCTACAGATAAGAAACAGATCCAGAAATCGTGAGTAAGACTACGTCCTGATAACAACGTCTTCTTTATATTAAATTATATAAATTTGTATATGAAAGTTTCAAGTAACACTTTTCTAATCTGACAATGTATTTGCATAATGTAGGACCACCTTCAGCCTATTGTGACACGGAAATCATTTGTTGTCATTTGGAGGAAAAAGTTTGATCGCTGGTCGCCCTTAAAGGACGCTCTCACGGCGGCCGGTGAGTCCAGTGGTCAGTGGAAGATCGCTCTACGTGGACCTATCAGTTTCAAGCGGCTGGCGGTTACGTGACGTCACGAGGTTTTGCCACATTCCAGGACACAGCTTTTAGACAAAGCTTCAGCTATGTTTGCACTGGTTAAACGCAAACGCAGATTAATACAACAAAGTACGATATGACAAATGGAAGAGGAGTTGAAACGAATCAGCCGAAATACTGCTACGATTTAGATGGATTTTATATCACAAGTTATTAAATGAGCAAATCTGCAACATGTGCAAATCAATGAATAATTTATAACGTTTGAACCACTGCAGGCACAGAATAGAGCTATTGCTCATTTTAAAGGACTCGTCCAAATGCAACGACTGACAAGCTTGTATAATTTGCAGCATTAATATTTCATTGCTAAAACACCAATTTCATTAATTTGTTGAGAATAATTAATTAAAACAAATAATACAAGGCAAATACACGAACAGCAAAGAAGTGTATGATAGTGGATGTCATTATACAAATTTCAACATGTTTAGTTTGTGATATTTGTAATTATTATGATATGTTGTCTTTGTTTATTAATAATTTTTGCACAGTTTTGCCCATATTTGTTTAACCATCGGACATACTTAAATTCTGATCAGCGCATGAGAAAGAGCTCTTTAAACCTGTCCGGAAAGTGATGCCTTACAAAGACCTGTAATGATATTTAGTGACACAAATGGACAAAAACTGTTTTCGCACTCTGAGAAGATAATTGAAAAACATTAAAACATTAATTCTGGGCAAACTCTTGCAGCTAAACATTTCTATAATGCCCGGTTTCTTGAAGAGAATTTAAGCTTGCGTAAAATGGTGCAAACAGAATTAAGGTTGCTCTTCTGTGTAAAAAGATATGCAAAGAAGTGGTGATCAATGGAAAGCAGTTACGTGAGGTAGCTTCTGATCGAGGGTATTTAAGCAGAGCTGACACAATGTTCGAGGTCAGAGTTCTGCGCACCTTTCCTGACGCCTGACCTGTACTGTTCGACGTAACACTTTACTGATAGTTTTGCGATTCCAGAAGTGTTGAGCTTAGCGGAATTTTGCGTGTGCGCGTAAACGGAAGGTTGAATTTTTCGTGAAGAATCCGGACTTAGGATATTATCGATGTGGAACACAGTAGAGACTTGTGTTTTTTCACAGGTTGTGTCTTTTGGTGATTGTTTTTGTAAGCAAACGGTACTTTGCTGTAAAATAGTAGCTGTTAAATGTTTCCATTCCACTGCTACCACACTTAAGCGTTGAAGCGCTCATGCGGGACTGTTTATTTTGAGCATTCCAAGCAGTTTTGGGATTCTAACGTGACTTAGTTTCTGATACGATCAGGTTGGACTCTAATTATTTTCACCACTTTTAGATGATTGAGCCGGCCGGAGTGAACCAGCTATTCTAGGCGCTTCATTCTGGAACCGTGTGACCGCTACGTTCGGAGGTTCGAATGCTGCCTCGGGCATGGATGTGTGTGATGTCCTTATGTTAGTTAGGTTTAAATAGTTCTAAGTTCTAGGGGACTGATGACCTCAGATGTTAAGTCCCATAGTGCTCAGAGCCATTTTTTTAGATGTCTGAGTCTGAAACAGGGTCACTGGACTTTAACTGTGTTTTGTGGCATCAGACAGTTAGGAATTCGTACTAGTGTCGAGTGAACTTTAGATCGTCGGGACTAGGCCGTGCTTTAGCGAATTGAGCGATTTTATAAATTTCAATCGATATTCTTCAGCATTCATCAACCTTTGCCAAAATTTATACGGTGTTCAGTATCGCTATAGGGGGCTCGAGCAATAATTAAAATGGCACGTAACTATTTGGAAGATACACCAGTGAACAGTATTCAGTAAGGAATAAAAACTTGTGAATTTTAAGGAACTTAACACACGCGTTCGATTCGTCATTCGACTTCAGCCTCCTATAATGTAAGCTGGTTAACATTTGTACTTGTAGGTCAGCAGCATCGAGGGTACTTTATTTACGCACTTTAACAGGTGTTAAGCGCACATGTCTGGCGGTGGAAAGAGTAGCACATCATCCCCGAGTTAGACGACGAAAGCCGGCGAACAGAAGCATTTGCAACCCCATTCCATGGCGCCGACTGCCGCACTACACTAAGGGCCATTTGTGTGTTTGTGTGTGTTTGTGTTTATCATACCGTTCTATAATGATTTACAGCCTTTAACGGTACCTACCTAGGCTACAAGTTTTGTATGTTTCACGTAATAGATTCGCAGGACAGATATGTCTGATGACTATTACGCAGATCCAACTGGTAAGAACTCTATATATTGTGAGGCAGCTAAGTCATAACGCCCCTTGCATCTCCCCAGCCGTAATAGACAGCGTTTGGACAGCGTATTGCAGCGACAGCGGCTACTTGAATACATCACATTTCAGGTTTGTGCTATTTTTTTATTACAGGCATATGAGGTCATATTTGGTTTTTTTAAATGGAACCCCATGTTAAATTTTAGCGTAACGTGATGGGCTTAAAAAGACGATTTCAACTATTTGTATATTTAGGCGAATAGTTTTTGAGACAAAGATCTCGTATCGTGCTCGTCCTTCGAAGCGGCGTTGTCTAACGCGACCTTTACTGTTGTGTGGAGTACATGGTAAACACCACGAGTCCGTCCTTACACAAACACGCCCATTTACCCGACAATAGTAATACATACTGCGATATTTTGCGAAAAATCAACTGATGATGTCGCGCAAATATTTTTCAGTTATTGACAACTGTGATACCAAAATAGCAGAAAACATACAGTATTAAAATACCACAAGATGTTGATGCATTTTAAGTAACAACAATACAATTTAAATGAGGAGGCCCTTATTGGTCCCAATTATATCGTACGTATTTGTTTTTTATATGAAAATATTTACTATTGATCACAATACGATGAAAATACACACAAAGATGCAAAATACACACTGTACGTGATACAAATCTTTACTGAAGCATGTGCTCAAGATGCTTCCCCTCTGAAGCAATGCACATTTGTAGTCACCGTTCGAATGATTTGTGAACAGCTGCGAGGGTGTCACGTGAGATATCAGCATACGCTTCGAAGATACGTTGCTTCATAACGTCTGGCGTAGTTGGTATTTGAGCATACACTTTGTTTGATTCCTCCCCACAGCTAATAATCAAGAGGGGTCAAATTAGGAGACCGTCCTATCCAACAATCCGGGAACTTTTCATTTAACGGCTCTGTAGACACACGGGAAGAGTGAGCAGGACAGCCGTCATGTTGGAATCGCATGCACTGACGCGAAGTTAGTGGTAACTCTTCCAGCAAAATGGGCAGAACGTTTCTTAGGAACTGTGCATAGTTATTACCATTTAGTGTACCCGGATTAATGTACGGCCCCACAGTGACATTTCCGACGATGCCATACCACATGTTAACACTCCACGGTTGCTGATGCTGTACAATTCGAAACCAATGGGGGTTCTCTATTGACCAGTAATGCATATTATAAAAATTCACATTGCCGTGGTTGGTGGAAGTCGTTTCATCAGTAAAAAGCACCCGCTGAAAAAATGTTGGATCATCTTGTAGGCGCTACAGAGCAAACCGGCAAAATTCCTGGCGCCGCTCGAAATCCACACTGGAGAGTGCTTGATGTAATGAGAGGTGAAATGGGTGAAATCTTTTCAGGTGTAATATGCGTAGAACACGTATCTAACTTATACCAGATTCCGAGGCTATACGTCGCGACGAAACAGAAGGGTCGTTATGCACCAACGCCCTCTTCATGTACCTCGCCAGTTGAAGTTTTCTGCCTTGTCCTCTGTATGGCCTTCCATGATCCCGATTCAAATAGTTTCTTGCAAATACGTCCAAGAAGCTGGCGCGTAGGACGCTCAATATCAGGACACAGCTCTCCATATCACTTTACTGCTCTAACAGCATTTCTTCTGCTTTCACCATACACTAGAAGCATATCTTATCCGAATCTGCGGAAAAATTAATATTTGGGTAAACATTTGTAAAACTCTAATTTCTCTCTCTCAAACCCCACCCTATGGGGAGAGAGGGAGAGTTTTAGCGAATCAAAATTTACGAAGTAAATAAGTATTTTTTATTTATACGTAACCATTTTCCACGCAAAAATGAGAACATGGATTTTCTTGAATTACAGCGCCAACTACCAAGAATCAGAACAAATCTTTAAGGCAATATGTACGTAGTTTTTTATGTAGAATCTGATTCTGCAATAAAAAATGGGGGTACCCATTTGAAATTTAAAGTTACCTCCGACCCCATCCCTAGGGGGCAGGGGTGGCGGTCTAATTTTAGCACCAGCAGATGTCCCCTTCGAAAATAATCAACTTTGACTTTTGCACATTTTTTCGTCTGAAGCTTATTTCTCGGGTTATTCTGGTTTGTCAACTTAAAATTTACATCCTATATATATATATATATATATATATATATATATATATATATATATATATATATATATATATTAGTAAGAAACTCTATAACATTAATGGGCTTCACTATACGGACTGCATGGATTCAAATCTTACATTAAATTTGAAAACAAAGAAACATTGCTGTTGTACTCTGTGTGTTGCGCTGCATTCGTTGCTTTAAGGCACGAAATCAGAATGTGCAAGGGGATCCAATTCCAGGTTGCATGTTCACATTTACGTGCAAATTCACATAGAATAAATTAAGTTAATGGAAAGCTGTTCCATGCATTTACATCACTCCGGAATAATATATCTGAAAGCAATAAGGCGCAATGCTGAGTTGCCAAAATTTCTTTTTTAAAGTGAACGCCGCCCTTTCCCACTGTATACAGGTTATGGCTCTTTCTAGCGGTAAAGTCTCTGCCATGGATCCAGACTCATTTTATGATACTTTGAAAAAGAATATCATCTGAGGTTGTTTTAAGAGGCTGACTTAGTCTATAAGTGCACGTTTGCGTCCCTACGATATTGTTCAATGCCTGGTGGCTGCTTGTTCTTGTCCGACCGTCCGTTGGGTTGGTGCACTCTCAACCAGAGCAGTTTTGCCTTCTGGTTCCCCAGCTTTACATTTCTACTGTTGCAGAGACAGTTGCCGCTACTTTTCCCATTTTCAGTTACATCCTACTTTCCTTTGGATATTTCCTAAGCATAAATATCAACTAAATAGTCTTAAAACTAAATGTAGTTTGTAAGTAGACTGTTTAGGTTTTTATATTGGTAACGCCACGTAGCGCTCTGTATGAAAATCACTGGCTGTGCTGTGTGCAGTCTGTGGCTGGTTTGCATTGTTGTTTGCCATTGTAGTGTTTGGCAGTTGGATGTGAACAGCGTGTAGCGTTGCGGAGTTGGAGGTGAGCCGCCAGCAATGATGGATGTGGGGAGAGAGATGGCAGAATTTTAAGAGCGGACGATCTGGACGTGTGTCCGCCAGAAAGAGTAAATTTGTAATACTGGATATCATGAACTGATATATATATATATATATATATATATATATATATATATATATATATATATATATATATATAATGACTTTTGAACACTATTAAGGTAAATAATTCTTTGTTCTTTATCAAAATCTTTCATTTGCTAACTATGCCTATCAGTAGTCAGCCCCTTCAGTAGTTAGAATATTTTATTTAGCTGGCAGTAGTGGCGCTCACTGTATTGCAGTAGTTCGAGTAACGAAGATTTTTGTGAGGTAAGTGATTCATGTAAGGTATAGGTTATTGTTAGTCAGGGCCATTCTTTTGTAGAGATTATTTAAAGTCAGATTGCGTTGCGCTAAAAATATTGTGTGTCAGTTTAGTTTTGATCAGAATAAGTAAAGAGAGAAATGTCTGAGTATGTTCAGTTCTGCTCAGCTGTTTGAAAATCAAATAACGTAAGGGGTTTATCAGCACAGTAATTCAGTAATTATTCTAAGGGGACGTTTCAAGTTACAAAACTATGCACACGTATTCAGATTAATATATTTTACACAATTTCAGTGCAAAACGCAGAACCGACCCACAGTTCTGCTTACTGTCGCCAGCCAACTGTCATCTACTGTTCCGAAGGTACTGCGACTATATTTGCATTGTCAGAACGAAAGCAGATGATATTTGGTTAAGACATGTGAAATAAATGTATCCTTGTCAAGAAAGAATCGGATTAGTGGAGGCGTTTATGCCTATCGGTTCATTTAAGGGAATTTAGGACATTTTTGAGGAAAAGTTCCCTGGCGTTTGCATACCAAAACAGGGCAGTATACAGGATTTGATGACAAAGTGGCGTAGTACAACGTGAACTGGACACGAAAAAAAAAAAAGAGTAGAATCGTATCCTGTCTCTTTTTACACCTGCTGTGTTCGCGGATATTGGAGCATGAATGGTCCCGAGTCCGAAGAGTCGACATATAGACTAAAATTACTGTGGGATGTTTCGCATAGGGCTCTTCGACGTGTTTTACATCACGTAAGGATGGAACCCTACAAATCGACATATGCCGAACAACTGAAGGAGGAAGATACTGTAAAATGTGTGAATTACTATACGCGCCTACATCAAACAGCCGAGAGTGGAATATTGGATCCGTTGCTCCATTTCTTGAATGATGATTCCCGATTCCATCTGACAGGACACATCAGATACTGGTCAACAAACAATTCCAGTATGATTAATGACGAACCTCTTCGTGGTGAAAAAATCGGAGTGTGGTGTGCCGGGTCGGCAGTCGAATTGTGGATCCCATATTTTTTGAAACAATAGTAAGCACTGCTGTGAATACGTGAAATTTTACACACAGTTGACCCCCCCCCCCCCCTCCCTCAGAACGGAGGTATGCTGTCTTTCAACAAGATGAGGCGCCCTGTCACATTTCACGCGACTAAATCTCACGAATTCTTGGAAGATTCACAGCAGAAAGGGCTGTCAGCAAAGGATTGTGACAGCCGCGTTCGCCGCACGTAACAACTTTTGATTTTTATCTGTGGGGCTGTCTAAAGGGAAAACTGAAGGACAATAGTCGTAGCGAAATTTTGAGAACTGATGCCGAAGAGTTACGCAAAGTGTATATTAACACGTTAGGACGCGCAAAAGTGCATTGTTGCACAAAGAGGTTATTTTCAGCACTCAGTGCAATGTAATGTAAAAGATAAGATAAATTCAGTACATACAACCTTTGCATTAGCTTATTTTTTATTTCTTTATTATCTAATTATTACATATTCGTGGGTTTATTGTCGTATCTGATCCTGGCAGGCAACAATTCGTGCGCAATCGTGAGCAGTCTGCACCCGGGGCCAGTTTGTCGTGCGTCACCCTGCGTTTTTAAAGTGCAGAGCTGGCACCAGTTAACAGTTATACAAGGCCTGTTCAACACCTGATGACATCGCTACATCGCTTTCACACGTCACATTGAACTATGGCATTTACGGCAGTCAACACACCACTGATGAATAATTTTCAGAAACGATATGTAGAACATCCAGTATGAACTAGATTTTCTTTTGATTCCCAAAATCATTTGAGGCGATTACTGCAATGGATCCTTCAAAAATACGGCAGCGAATTTCTTTACTCATTGTCCGGTATTTTATTATGGCCTCTACACCTCGAAATCAATGTTACTCGTATATTAAACTGTAACCGTCCTTTTTTATGTGCAACATCAACTGTACCTCCTCGTTCAGCGAGATTACGCATTCAGTACTCTTTCAGGCTGCTCTGCATTTAGAGCCCAAATCTGACAACAGTTGCGCATTCTACCATATTGGCTGCCAATAGATGGATTAAGTCTTTCGCTGTCTTCATAGCACGGCCTAAGCTGTGAAGTTACTTTAAATGACTGTGTAGCATAACCATATTTCGGATGTAAAAGTATTATCAAACCATACAATCGTAAAAACGTAGAGGCTTGCTGGACTTCACAAGTGAAGAAATGACGCAAAGTATATCGGGAACAGCAGTTACGCAGCATACCTCTCAAAAGTGTACAGCGTATGTGTTGTGATTACCCCTTTACATTTTTACCAATTTTATGATTTGACGAATGGTTTGACTCTACTCCACATGAATCCATTTTCGTGGGTTGTATAAGGGGTGGTGGAAAATTTTCCGTTTGACAGCGTTCCTGCAGCCTAATTGCAATGTAGCGAAACTCCGATGCGGGTATATAAGCACCGACGTATAGGAATGGGGCTGGTGTGACATTCGCGTCTTCCGACCTGCGTACGGAAAGTACAGCAACGTGAACTATGACGACGTTATTACCAAATGTGGCCAAAAAGACTCATGTTCTGTTATTGTTTTATTGGTTACCGAAGGAAAAATACCGGTAGATATACACTGGATAATGAACATTGTGTATGGGGCTGTATGTGTGTCGAAAACCAGCGTTGTGTAATGGTGCTTCTGCTTCATGATAACGCACATCCCTATATGAGAAGCTCATTTTAAAAAGGAATTAAACACATAAAATCTATTTTAACAGGAGAGATAGAAAACGTTTTACAACCATAATAGTATCAGAACATGTTTCGTAGTATTGTTGCTATCGTATTCAGACAGATGTTGACAACAATACGCCAAGTATCTCTGTTAAATGTTTATTTGTTTGTTATTGCCTGAATAAAAATGGATTTAAATGGTTTTCGATGTTGCTAAACAACAGTAATACTACAATTTTTTAAAGGAACTCGCCGCCATTTGACTTTTTATTTAAGTTCAATTCAGGTTTCGACATTTTATGCCATTTTTAGGTATTTGATAAAAACAGAAACTGCATACAGTTAGACCACGTGAAGTTTCAAAAGATGTAAAATGTCTTAAACAATGAGCGTAAACTGGCGTACGATTACGAAATATCTACCTACATTTTATGTCTTTAACATATATTGTAAGACACTTAACATGTTGTCAAACTCAAAGTTTGCCATAAATTAAGAAAAATATTGGCTCATGTCTTCTGTCCACCTTGGAACCGCAACGCATCCCACACCCATAACACCTCCCAAATCTCCCCAACACCCCGCCCCCCTTCCATGTGTTCTGGTCTGTCTCCCACTCTCTCATCCCCTGTCCTCCGTCCTGCCAGCATTACCATACCAACTTGATCTAGTGGATTACTATCCTTCCTCACCCAGCCGCCACCATTCCTCAAAACTTTATTTGATGTTATATATCACTGTCTCTTGCTCAACCTACCCCCCGCCCTTCCCACTCTGAGCTTTCAACCACTCGCCTTTCGGTAGGTCTGTTGAAGTTTCTTGAACCCCCCCGCCCCCCCCCCCCCCCATCAACCACCGCAACTTTCTCCCACCTCTTCACCCTCATATTGATTTTTCGTGCTTCAACATTTAATCGAATATGCACTCATATCCCTACTGTCATTTTATTCAGCTTCTCCTCCGTGTTCTCTACTCTACATACACTACCTTCTCGCTGTTGCCCTTTGACATTGTGCCCCCCCCCCCCCCGGAATTGTTTCCCAACCCATCTCTTTCTTTTAATTACACAGTAACGATCTTCATTTTTTTAAATTTTGTAAGTCTTGGACTCACAATGTATATTCCTGTATCTCTCCCATCCATCTTCGGCCAGTATCCATTTACCCCTTCCCCAACCACGCATTTTTAACTTCTGTTGCTAACGTTCGTATTTTGTGTTAATGATGGCACTTACTATATTCTTATATGTGGTTCACTGCCCTTGAATATTATATCGTTTTGTTCCTTTAGATTTTAGTTACTCAGCCAACTTAATGTAGCTTCACTTAAAATTGTTGACTATCTGATGTACATAAATTTATTGCAAAGCTGAAGGTGAACAGTGGCATTCCAAAGATAATTATATAAAGTAAATGATACCTCACATTACTGATCATTTATCTAAGACACTTTCTTACTTTAATATTTAGTTGTTCTATTACTAATACTCTGATTTCACTGCCATTACTTTTTAAGGACATGTGCTTTTCTTTTATTTAGACTACCAGCTGTATGACAAAATGCATTGTCCTGCTGCTAGATGCCATCGTGCCTACGAGAAACAAAATCCATGGTCTCCACGGATAGATGCACACTTATGTTGATCTATCTTGACTTCCAGACTGAGAATTACCCAGAGAATGCCTCTGCCCTGGGCCTCTCCTATGGATGTTTGCCTCCAGACGTGTACGTCGTACACACCAACAGTCATCTGTCCGACGTAGCAAAAAAAGTGATTCATCTGGAAATGCCAGGTATCGGCACCCATTGGAAGTCCAAGTGCGGTACTGGCGTGCAAATTCGAGCCTTCGCCGCCGATGAGCAGCAGTCAGCATGGGTCTTGAAGCAGGCACCGGCTGTGTAGCCCATAAGCAACAACGTTTACTGAACGGTCGTTGAGAAGACATTGTTGGTAGTCCTTGGTTCATCAGAGTGATCCCATGCACTGTGTGCTTTGACCACTGTGACACGCAAACAGTTTTCAAACATAGCTGTTTCCGAAATGCTTCCACCATTGGCACGAAATCATAGGACTGTACCCTCTCGGACGTCAGATAAATCGCTCCGTTTCAACATTACGACAACGACTGAATTGTTTTCCGCATCCCCCTGGCATGCTTCCTATACCTTCCAGTACTGGGCTACCATCTGCTTTCTCTGTTATTCAACGTTGACTTCGAGCATGGGTGGTAGTCACATTAATGTGCTGGACGGTGTAAATTGCTTTGTGTTATTGAGTTTCTATTTTTGGCTTCTATAAGTTTAACCAACGTATAACACTATAGGTCATATATCTATGACACTTTCTTACTTTAATATTCAGTTGTTCGAAGTAGAGAGGATATAAAATGTAGACTGGCAATGGAAAGGAAAGCGTTTCTGAAGAAGAGAAATTTGTTAACATCGAGTATAGATTTAAGTGTCAGGAAGTCGTTTCTGAAAGTATGTATTTGCATGGAGTGTAGCCATGTATGGAAGTGAAACATGGACGATAAATAGTTTAGACAATAAGAGAATAGAAGCTTTCGAAATGTGGTGCTACAGAATAATGCTGAAGATTGGATGGGTAGATCACATAACTAATGAGGAGGTGTTGAATAGGATTGGGGAGAAGAGAAGTGTGTGGCACAACTTGACTAGAAGAAGCGATCGGTTGGTAGGACATGTTCTGAGGCATCAAGGGATCACCAATCTAGTATTGGAGGGCACCGTGGAGGGTAAAAATCGTAGAGGGAGACCAAGAGATGAATACACCAAGCAGATTCAGAAGGATGTAGGCTGCAGTAGGTACTGGGAGATGAAGAAGCTTGCACAGGATAGAGTAGAATGGAGAGCTACATCAAACCAGTCTCAGGACTGAAGACCACAACAACAACAACAACAACATGCAATAACTGAAACCTGCGCTGTCGTGTGGTTATCATTTTCTTCGAGTAACCCCTTCAACTCTAGGAATCCATATTTAAAATGCCACATACGTGAATGGGTTTAGTCGGTGTCTTATACTTTGAAAAGGGTGCCATCGCGAGCCACGGTTTGTTTCATCGGACCGCGCTGTGCTCGCCGGTGAGACGCCAGAAGAAAGGCCTGTGCAGGCGGCAGTCGTGGCGCCGCCTGGCGCCGCCCACATGTTCTATTCAGGAGCGACGCCACCGCGTCGCTTCCCAGAAGCCTCTCCTGCTCCGTGTCTCGCGGACAGACGGCTTTCTGCACGAGTCGCCCCGCCCACACTCACTGTAGACCTGCCGCGACGCTCCCTGTGCAGCACTGGCCCATGTTACAATTCACCATGTTCGCAGGAGTCAGCTACCTTCCACATACAGTGGAATACGATAGTATAAGAAGTACAAGGGGCGTTCAATATATAATGTAACACTTTGTTTCCCAGCCAGTTTCGGTTGAGAAAGTGCGGAATTTTTTATTCTACATTGTGAAACATTCCCGCTGCAGCACGTATACTTCCTTGACGTCACGACAGGTAGTGACGCTATACGCAGCCTTGATAATGGCATCGGCCGGCCGGTGTGGCCGAGCGGTTCTAGGCGCTTTAGTCTGGAACCGCGCGACCGCTACGGTCGCAGTTTCGAATCCTGCCTCGTGCATGGATGTGTGTGATAGCTTAGTTAGGTTTAAGTAGTTCTAAGTTCTAGGGGACTGATCACCTCATCTACATCTACATCTACATCTACATACATACTCCGCAATCCACCATACAGTGCGTGGTGGAGGTTACCTCGTACCACAACTAGCATCTTCTCTTCACTCCCAAACAGAACGAGGGAAAAATGACTGCCTATATGCCTCTGAATGAGCCCTAATCTCTCTTATCTTTCCACTAAATTTAAGTTGGCGGCAGTAAAATTGTACTGCAGTCAGCCTCAAATGCTGGATCTCTAAATTTCCTCAGTAGAGATTGACGAAAAGAATGCCTCCTTTCCTCTAGAGACTCCCACCCGAGTTCCTGAAGCATTTCCGTAACACTCGCGTGATGATCAAACCTACCAGTAACAAATCTAGCAGCCCGCCTATGAATTGCTTCTATGTCCTCTCTCAATCCGAAGTGATAGGGATCCCAAACGCTCGAGCAGTATTCAAGAATAGGTCGTATTAGTGTTTTATAAGCGGTCTCCTTTACAGATGAACATCTTCCCAAAATTCTACCGATGAACCGAAGACGACTATCCGCCTTCCCTACAACTGCGATTACATGCTTGTCCCACTTCATATCGCTCTGCAATGTTACGCCCAAATATTTAATCGACGTGACTGTTTCAAGCGCTACACTACTAATGGAGTATTCAAATATTACGGGATTCTTTTTCCTATTCATCTGCGTTAATTTACATTCATCTATATTTATAGTTAGCTGCCATTCTTTACACCAATCACAAATCCTGTCCAAGTCATCTTGTATCCTCCTACAGTCACTCAACAACGACACCTTCCCGTACACCACAGCATCATCAGCAAACAGCCGCACATTGCTATCCACCCTATCCAAAAGATCATTTATGTAGATAGTAAACAATAGTGGACCTACCACAATTCCCTGGGGCACTCCAGATGATACCCTCACCTCCGATGAACTGGATTCTATTACTTAAGATGTTAAGTCCCATAGTGCTCAGAGGCATTTGAATCATTTGAAAATCGCATCCGTGAGGGAGGTGGATACCTAGCAGAGAGCTGCCATTAAGTTCCTTTTGGCAGAAAATCAGGGCACCGCAGAAATTCACAGACCCTTGCAGAATGTATACGGAGACCTGGCACTGAACAAAGTCGTTGGGCGAAGCGTCTGTCATCATCGCAACATTGTCTCGCAAACCCGTCCGATATCCCGCTTGCCGGCCAGATGCTCGTAGCTGTGACACCTGCAACGCTGGAACGTGCGGACACTCTCATTCGACGTGATTGATGGATCACAATCAAACACCTCACTGCTCAACTGGACGTCTCTGTTGGTACTGCTGACACACTCGTCCACGGTTGGAGTCCTCAAAGGCGTGTGCCTGCTAGGTTCTTCACCGCCTAACAGAATACCATAAAAACAATGCAGGACCGTCTGTGCGTTATTGCTTGTGCGGTATAAGGCTGATCATGACAATTTACTGTCGAATATCGTCATATTAGATGAAACGTGGGTTCATCATTTCGAACCGGAAACAAAACGGCAATCCATAGGTTGGCGCCGAACCACCTCTCCTCCGAAGAAAACTTTCAATGTCGCACCCTCAGCAGGTAAAGTCTCGGTACTTTGCTGAAAGCAGTACACGGACGATGGGGAGGTTACTCATACAGCAAAACGTTGGCTTCGGCGTCGACTCGTAGAATGGTTCCACGCAGTTGTACAGACCCTCCCAGCAAAGTAACTTAACTTCGTCGCATTGATGGTTCAAATGGCTCTGAGCACTATGGGACTTAACATCTATGGTCATCAGTCCCCTAGAACTTAGAACTACTTAAACCTAACTAACCTAAGGACATCACACAACACCCAGCCATCACGAGGCAGAGAAAATCCCTGACCCCGCCGGGAATCGAACCCGGGAACCCGGGCGTGGGAAGCGAGAACGCTACCGCACGACCACGAGATGCGGGCTCGTCACATTGAACGGAGATTATATCGAAAACAGGGTTTTGTAACCTAAATAATGGGGAATAATATGGTGTACTGGAACCCCGACAAACCAACGTGCTTTCAGAGAAAAAAGTGTTGCGTTAGTTATTAACGACGCTCCTAGCAACTCGGTATACATAACAGTTTTGTAAGAAGGACCCAGTAACACTCTCACATTGTGTACCTTCTATGCTAATGTCAAAGAAAAGTATAGTCGTTGGTATCACAAAGTGTTTTCACTTAATGTAGCTGCGGGGTACCCTCAGACGTGGACTAATCAATATAAAGAATGTCATAATGTAATATTACTGACTTTGCATATACGTTTGAAGCATGTTATACAATCAGATACTTGAGCACAATAACTACGAGTAAATATGATTTACCCTGATGACCCTGATGATATTTCTGTAGAACTAGACCGCATGCTGGTCACTTTGATGCTCTGCTTTTCCATTTCCCGGCTTTCGTTTGGTTATCAAAACTGCGATGAAAAATCCATTGTGTAATTTTTGGGGAGTCTTGTTTTCACTGCATGCAAGCATTTAACCAAGAAAAGGTCATCTGAAATATTGCGAAATTCAGATATTGCGCACCACAAATTTAACATACAAGATATGAAGTGAAAAAAAAAACATTTAACGCGACTATTGAAAAATGCGAAACGAAGACTAAAAATTTTTGACAGACTTCTGGTGTGTACAGTGCATCTGTTAAAGAAACCGTGTACAGTACACTCTATTCTAGAGTTATATTTGTAGTCCATATCGAGACTGCTGGAATTCATAAATGCAAGCTAGTATCGTAAAATGATAATATTAGTTGTTAACAGAAAGACGTGGTTGCACTCTGCAGTGTAACGTGCGTAGTCGCCTTGGGTAAGTCTTTCTTCCTAGAGTGAATAAGTTATGCAAGAGAGTTTCTGTGAATTTTGTTAAATAGGGGATAGTGAAACTCTGAGAGTGAGATGCAAGCTGTACCTGGATAGCCCAGATAGTAAGGTCAAAGCCGCGGAGGTTGAGATTAATGTTTCTCTCTGCATCAAAAGTTTTTGTCTACCATTACGGTTCTAAGTTACAAACACGGAACAAAACACAAGTCCTTTATGGATGCCAACTATTTTCCGTTGGTTTTTGTTAGGCAAGCACCTTACTGTCGCTATAAACGCATCAATCTCTACTTTGTGAACCTTACCTACTCATCCAAATCAAAACTGAGACTTCATGAGCGTTGACTCTCCTTCGCCACGCATCATTGAATTAACGTTAGCTCTTGAATAGAAAGGTTTGTTGCAAATTGGTGGTAGGGCGAGTTGGAAGTTACATGCAGTGTAATGTGGTTCAAAACACTCATTCACTCCACCTGTAAAACGTTTCAGTCGTTATATCTTTCTGACAGTGCATTTAGTTTGTTGGTCCTGTGATATTTCTCTTTCGCCCCAAACAACTGAATTTTTTCTTTTTTATGGGAATGCCACGAAACAGTGCTACCAAAGAGGACTGTTTTTTAATAGTGCTTAGCTGTTGCGCCTCTATGAAGCACAATACTGTGTATTGGTGAAAGAACGAGCGATTTGGAAGAGGAAATAATACTTATTTCAGGTTCTAGTGAATTACTGGGTGTTATTTTTTTGTATGTACCAGTGTTTCGGTCAACTTTTCTGTACTGAAAAACTGCAAAAACTAGATTCTTTTGATAAACTAGGTGAAAAGCGATCTCAAGCCTCATCAGTGGACGACAGTATGGTATCTGGAGGATAGCGTATTTAGGAACACATGAAGTTTCCTGGTTGTTATTTTAGCCTAGAGACTGATTTTACAATTACGTTTGGGTATGAGAACTAGAAACAGCCACAAGCGTTCATGGCATTTTCTATTGTTTTTGTTGCTAATGTAGGACATGAAGATGTTTTATATCCAGCATCTGTAAATAGTACCTGTTCCACGTATTTATGTGCTGTATAATACATTGAAATATTTGGAGCTTTATGGTGCGTAAAATAATGTATACTTTTAAAAATATTTACATAACGTGTGCAAAGTTACGACATACTTCGTCGGTCCCGCACGAACGGAAGAATGTCTTCTACCATGGTATACGTGACATTTGCAACTGAACTGAGTTTCTTTGATGTCTTAACAGTTTTCCTTATCTTGAAACTGGAAATTTGTGTTGGTTGCCAGTAGGCTCTATTTGAAAGAGTTTTCATTTGTAACTGGTTTTTGATAATGCTTCTTGGTAATTTAATTCCACTTACTGGTTTTTTGTATGCAGTAGAATAATTACGTATGTAACATATGGTTATTTGATGTGAGGGAAGAGACCAAACAGCGAGGTCATCGGTCTCATCGGATTTGGGAAGGATGGGGAAGGACGTCGGCTGCTCCCTGTCAAAGGAACCATCCAGGCATTTGTCTGAAGCGATTTAGTGAAATCACGGGAAACCTACATCAGAATGGTCGGACGCGGTATTGAACCGTCGTCCTCCCGAATGCCAGTCCAGTGTGCTAAACACTACGCCACCTCGCTAAAACATATGGACCGCTAAATACTGTAACGTCATGATTTTCTCAGCTGCAATACTTGTATTGTTGATTCTAGCATTTCTTCCTAGGCAGACAACCATGTGGCGCCCTTTCACATTTGGAGATGTCTTATTTTCCCGGCGTAATTTCCGGAAAAGGCAGCTGCACACTTAAAGAGAATGCTATCATTTCAAAACGAAATGAAGAAATATATTAAACTTCTTTTACACAACTCCGGATTGAGGAGGGGCCAGGGTGGTCAAGTGGTAAAATGGTTAACACACCTGCCTAGTGAGCAGGAGATGCAGTTTCGAATTCCAACCTTGGTATAAATTTTCATTCATCGCTTCAGTCCACATATATACATTACAGGTTGGCAACACTGCGCCAACGCGGTCTCTTCGAGTATTTGCTGCACTAAACAAATATAAAAAGCGTTGTTATTAAGCTATTTTTAAACCTGTGCAGGTGTTATAAATATAATATAAGTGTTGTTAAATTAGTGGAAGTGTTAGTGAAGTACAAAATAAGATTAAACGGGGTAAGAAGTGTATTTTTCTTCTCGCGCCTGTAGCACGAATCCTAGGCCTAATTTCACGAGCGCGAATCATAAGTAAGCAGTGAATTAAACTTATAGGCAAAAGTTTCCAGTTGGTATAAATATAAGTATTGTTACATTAGTGGAAGTGTTATTGAAGAGTTAAAGAAGATTAAACGGGGTAAGAAGTTTATTTTCCTTCTCGCGTCTATAGCACGGATTTTAGACTTAATTTCACGCGCGCGTATCGTAAGTTAACAGTGACTTAAACTTATATGTAATCAGTAGTTCTTTTATTCAGTACTCTTTCAATTTATTTATATCTGCCTGAATAGTTTCTAGGGTCCTTTGTTTACGTTTTAGTTTATACGATTTCTGTTTTTACCATGAGTGAGAAGTGTGTGACATGCCGTAGGATCGTTAGTTCCGGGGTGTGGTGTGATGGGTGCTGTAGTTTCTTCCATTGGGGCGAATGTAGTGGCGTGGGAAATGGGGACATAAATGAGGCTCATCAGTGGTATTGTAGGATCTGCAGTAGAGATAGGAAAATACTGGAACAGGAAGGGAAAATTGCAGCTCTTCAAGCTGACCTAGACAAGGCAAGGGAGGATCTGGACAGGTTAAAGAGGGAGAAGGGTGAACAGAGGCGGGTCGTGGCAACAGGTAATAGGGGGAACAGGCAAAGGAGAGCATCAGACAGCTTTGTCATAAATCTTGAAAGTAGATTTGACCAATTGCCTCAGTCAGAATCGGATGAGCCTCATGTAGCTGAAGCTGTAGAAAGGGCACAACAAGTTTTCAAGGACTTGAAAAAGGTAGGGAAATTTGTAAAGAGAAAGAAAGTTCTGTTGTTAGGTAGTTCCCATGGTAGATGTGTTGGCCAACTACTGCATAAAAATCTAGGTCCTGAGTACAAGGTCACAAACTTTTTCAAGGCTAGAGCAGATCTGGGTCAGGTAACAGAGGATGTAGGTTCTTTATGCTAGGATTTCACAAAGGAGGATGCCGTGGTTATAGTGGGTGGTCCGGGAAATAGCATTGACAAAGACTCTGAATGTTCCATAGAGAGTGACCTGGTGAAGATAGCATCAGCAACGAGGCATACGAGTGAGGGATTTGTGTCTATGTTGAGATGCCAAGATCGGCCTTATTTGAACTCTTCCATAGGGAGGGTGATCTTGGAGTTGGAGTGGCTGCTTAGGACGGATACAGGGTCTCATATTGGTTTGATTTCTGTGGATGCTATCGATAGGTGGGACTACACTACGTAAGGCCTTCACCTCAATAGGAAAGGGAAGGGAAAACTGACTGGGTTGATTGCAGAAAACTTAAGGGGGGACACTGTCACAAGTGGTAAAATACCAGTGGTCACAGGTGTCTGAGGGATGCCTTTTTTAGGATAGGGGAGGGGGAAAGAAAACGAGTTTTAAGAGAGATTGGCAGACACACTCAGTTTGAGAAAACAGATGAACAGGAGTCAGATGTTAGCATACAGCCCCCATTACAATAATGTTTAACAGAAAGTAATCAGAAACTGCCAGTTCATCTTCACCAAAGCAGTTATAATCCCATTAGTATGCAGCATCAGTTATCTTTATTATACCAGAACATTCCGGGACTCAGAAATAAAGTTGATAAACTACTCATTTGTATTGACGAAATGAATTCATCTAACCAAATTGACATAATCTGCCTCTCTGAACATCAAGTGATCATTGGTATAGATATGTTAGACATTTCAGGATTTAAGCTAGCTTCCTACTTCTGCAGAGTAGATATGGATGGAGGAGGAGTTGCCACATTTATTAAAAACTTCCATAAATTCAAGAACATTGACATTAATAAATTCTGTTTAGACCAGCATCTAGAAGCATGTGCAACAGAAGTAGAGTTCCATGACAGATCCTATATAATAGTAACTATTTACTGAGCACCTGCAGGAAATTATAATCTATTCATAAATCATCTAGAAGCTCTTTTGGGTTTTTAACAGGAAGAAACAAAGAAATTTTAATTGCTGGTGACTTAAATACAGATTTTCTAATGCAATCTTCCAGTAAACATTTACTGCAGTTAGTAATGTTGTCTTTCAATCTTACTCACACTGTAAACTTTCCAACTAGGTTCACTAAATCTTCAAGGACAGCCATTGATGACATTTTTATAGACAAATCACAGGAACAAAATCATATCATAAAACCTGTTATAAATGGACTATCAGATCATGACATGCAGCTCCTTGTTTTAGATGTAAATTCTGAGCAGATTATCAAGACTGCTAAATCTGAGTACAGGAGAGTAGTCAATCAACCAAAAATTGAGTGTTTTAGAAAACTGCTCAAAGATATGAACCCGAAAGATATTTATAGTGCTCATGATATGAATGAAAAATATAACACATTCATGAACAATGTCAGTACCATGTTTGAAAACTGTTTTCCTCTAAAAGTTACTCAAATTAAACAGAAGTCTATAATAAATCCATGGATTACACAAGGAATAAAAATTTCCTGTAAGACAAAAAGGAACATGTATCTGTTGACCAAGAATAGCTCCAGTGCTGATGATTTAGCTAAATACAAGGAATACTGTAAAATATTACAAAAAGTAATTCAGACATCTAAAAAAATGCACTATGAGAAGAAGATAGCAATGTCAGGGAACAAAGTAAAAACAATATGGGATATAGTGAAAGAGGAGACTGGTAGAACCAGAAAGGAACAGGAGCAAATAGCACTAAGGGAAGATGACACATAGTGTGGTGAATCTATTTAACAAGTACTTTATATCCGTTACTGATAGAATGGGATTGTCAGGATCAGTAAATAATGCCCTTGAATATCTGAAACTAGCCTTTACAAATAGCTTCAGGTACATGAATATGTCACTCAGTTCACCAAAAGAAATAACTTCCATAATAAAATCTTATCTTTAAAAACAAAGCATTCTAGTGGTTATGATGAAATATCAACAAAGTTAATTAAGGCATATTCTTGTGAATTTAGTACAATTCTGAGTTACTTGTGTAACCAGTCAATTATAACTGGGACATTTCATGACTGGCTAAAATATGCAGATAATAAGCCTCTATTCAAGAAAGGGGATAAAGAGATACCATCAAACTACTGACCGATTTCACTTTTACCAGCATTCTCAAAAATGTTAGAAAAAGTAATGTACAGGCAGCTTCTCAACCATCTGACCACAAATAACATATTATCAAGAACACAGTTTGGATTTCTGAAAAGTCCTGATATCGAGAAGGCTATTTACCACATACAGTGGCAATATACTTAATTCATTAAATAACAAGTTACAAGCAGCAGGTATTTTCTGTGGTTTCTCAAAGGCATTCGAGTGTGTGAACCACAACATCCCTTTAAAAAAATTAGAATTCTATGGTGTCATGGGCAGTGCTGCAAAATGGTTCAAGTCATACCTCGCTAACAGGGAACAAAGGGTGTCAGTGCAAGGGACTAGTGAATTAAGTAATCAGTCCTCATCAGAACGGAAAGAAATTACATGTGGTGTCCCACAAGGATCCATCTTAGGGCCATTGCTTTTTCTTGTGCACATTAATGATCTCTCATCAGATACACTGCCAGAAGCAGAGTTAGTTTTGTTTGCAGATGACACAAGCATTGCAATAAATAGTATGTCGAGTGTAGTTCTAGAAAGACCTGTTAATGATATTTTCATGGATATTAATAAATGGTTTAAAGCCAACTCACTGACATTAAACTTCGAAAAGACTCACTATATGCAATTCAGAACCTGTAAGAGATTTCCACCCAGCATATGCATAAAGTATGAAGAAGAGCAGATAGAAGAGGTTGACAGTCTTAAATTCCTGGGATTACAACTTGATAACAAATTCAGTTGGGAGGAGCACACCACAGAACTGCAGAAACGCCTTAAAAAAATCTGTATTTGCAATTCGAGTGTTAGCAGACATAGGCGACATAAAAATGAAAAAGCTTGCATACTTTGCCTACTTTCATTCCATAATGTCATATGGTATAATATTTTGGGGTAACTCTTCAAGTCAAACAACAGTTTTCAGTGTCCAAAAGCGTGTAATACGTATTATTTGTGGAGTAAATTCACGGCTGTCCTGTATAAACCTCTTCAAAGAACTGGGTGTACTAACTACTGCCTCTCAGTATATTTACTCCTTAATGAAATTTGTCCTAAATAATATATCTCTTTTTCCAACAAACAGCTCAGTTCATACATAAAATACCAGGAACAAACATGATCAGCACAAGGACTTAAAAGCACTTACTTTAGTTCAAAAGGGGTCCACTACACAGGAACACTCATCTTCAATAATTTGCCAGCAAACATAAAAAATTTAGTTACAAATAAAGATCAGTTTAAAAGGAGCCTGAAAGACTTACTAGTGGCCAACCCCTTCTACTCCATTGACGAATTTTTTAATAGAAACAAATGATGTCTTGTATATATATTCATACTATTAGTATTGTTATTTCAGCTTTTTATAAAAAAAATTGACATGTTCCACATCCACGAGGATCTCCTCAGCACGGATCTATGGAACGAAAACTAATCTCATCTAATGTAACAGTCTGGAAAGTGTTCCAAGGTACTACACTCTCCACGTTAAACTGAGAAAAGAGACGGTGGTCTGCCCAGGGGTTCCTCAATTGTATATTCCACTCATGTCAGTGATCAAAGAAGGCATTTGCATCATTTGCCATACAATACTACCTTCGTATGCTGTGTCCTTTACGTAGACTAAAAATAGAAAATTTGGTTTGTCGTAAGAAAGAGGTAACTTTAAAAATAAGAAATGTGCCACTAGGTATGGAATATATGGTTTCGAGTGAAAATACTGTCATAATGAATATGAACCATTGAAGAACTCGATCGCTATGAAAATTTTCAGACAATTTATAGTTTTTAGAAAGTGTTCTTTCTGTTTACTGAAAAATTGGAAACTAGAGCTAGCTACCTTTTGTAGCAAGTTCCTCCGTGTTTACGATGGTATGAGGCAATACTTTGACATACAGCACTGAGAATAAACTTGATTATAATAGCAGTCGGACTGTATGCTAGCTTGATTATTTGTAGGAAGTCTGAACACTAGTCCATTTAACCACAGTTATGAGACATGAGAGTGTTCATTTATTGTTTGATAATTTTTATTTGTCTTGCGGCGCAGATATTATTTCATAGTGTATTTTTATACGACATACACATAGTAATTAAAGGTTGAGTAAAAAATAAACTGATGCTACAAATAAACATTCCAATTATTTTGTCATTATTTACAGTTGCTTATTAACTTGTGCAAATTCATCTCTAGTACCACATTTCTCCACAGTACTACGTTGCAACTTCTGGAAAGACCTAGTTCACCATCTGCTGGAGCACATTATTCGTATGTCGGCAAAACATTTCACATCGGCTACAGAATACGTAGACCACTATCCGTCTTTCTGGAAAGATTATTAGAGTGCAATACATAACTGATTCACTAAATGAGCCAAATGCTTGTAATTATAGACGTGTAGTTCCTTAAACAATATCAGTATTATATTTTTTAAATATTTAGACAAATGGCACAACCCACAGGTCATTGGTGCTAAAATGTGTTTCAAGAAGCCCAACATTCTTAGTGACAGACACCATGGATAAAGGGTAAGCAACGTAAGCTGCAAGATGTAAAAGAAATAGCGGGCACATTTCTCATTACGCTGTAGAACACGGAAAGTGAATGTTAATCCTATATTCAGACAGTCCCCGTTGTAACAATCGTGAGAAATTAACATTTTTGTCAAAAGTAAAGTCCCTGATGGAGTGATATACAGTTAAAGTCCTTCGCTGTATTGTGATATGAAAAGTATGCATCTCTGTCGTCTGAATGACAATATGAATGTCTACGTAGTATCGTATTATTTATTGTTAGTACCGATGAAATTGGAATGAAGTGGGGGCTGGTGAAAAATGATGCCGGACCTACATGCATGACGTAGGCACTAAAATGTAAAAAACAGTAATAAAACAAACAAAAACAGAAAGCTTTGGGGCTCCTGGTTACTACCTGACGTGCCCTCTAGGGTAAAATTAAGCCCACATGGTCAGTCGTGATGTGAGTGCAGGGTCAACAGCTCCAGTCTGATGATAGAAAGTCAGGGCTCCTGGATACTACCTGACTTGCCCTCTAGGATAAAATTAAGCCCACATGGTCTGTCGTGATGTGAGTGCCTGGTCAACAGCTCCAGTCTGAGGATATAAAGTCAGCGCGTAGCACAAATGTTTCAGTTAATAAAAGTCGGATATATGTACACTGTTTAATAATCACTTTCTGAGTACAGCAGGTGAACTAAATAGAAACTTAGTTCCTACAGGGAATCGTGTGACTCTCTTAGGAAATACTGACAAGGGGGAGATTGAGTCAATAATTAAATCAGCAAAAACTAAGGACTCTTATGAGTATGAGATACTTTCCTTCATATGATAGCCCAGTACTTAGCCATATCTGTAACATTTCCTTTTGGAATGGTCTATTTCCTGATCGGTTAAAGTACACAGCAATGAAGCCACTTCAAGGAAAAGGAGAAAGGGATCATTTACATAGTTTTAGACCTATTTCTAAGCTATAGGTTTTGCTAAAGCTATTGAAAAGGCCGTGTATACAAGCGTAATTTCAATTCACATAATTTGCTGTCAAATGTACAGTTTGGTTTTAGAAGTGGTTTAACAATTGAAAATGCTATATTCTCTTTTGTTTGTGAGGCTTGGAAGCATTAACTAAAATGCGGCAAACGCAAGACGCCTGATTTAACTGAGAGCTTTAACTGTGGTGATCATAAAATAATATGGCAGAAGTTGCACCATTATTTAATAAGGCAGTAGCACACAATTGGTTCACCTCTTACTCTAAGAACAGAAAATATTTGTTTGCTGGTGAGACCAACTTGGTAGTGGAGGACATTGTGTGCAACGTTGACACAGTATCAAATAATGCAGTTCAAGGCATTAGTTCATGGTTTGTAGGAAATAGATGCTAAATCACAGTAAGAATCAGTATTTACAATTTCTAGCAAGCAGTTCAACATAGAGTGCGCATATGACTAGTACGACTGAACAGTTGAAATTCCTAAGCGTTCAAATACATAGTAAGCTGTCGTGGAAAGCACATGTTCAGGGTCTTGTTCAAAAGATATGTGCTGCTCCATTTATCAGTAGAGCAGTATCTGCAATAAATGATAGACCAAGACGAAAAGTAGTATTCTTATTTTAATTCGTTTATGACGTACAGTACTATTTTTTGCGGTAACTCTCCTGATGAACCTCTCGTCGATCCCTGTTCAGCGGTCTGGGAATTCAGACATTGACGTCCCAATACATATTTTCTTTGATGTCGTCTGTTGTTAATAATATCAGCTTATCGCCAAGAGTTGGCAGCTGTGACTCAGCTTATACTAGGCAGAAATCCAGTCTTCATTTGGAGCGCACCTCCTTGAGCCTTGTGCAGAGAGGCGTGCAGTATTCTGCTGCATCCTTTTCCAGTAAGCTTCCACAAGAATTCAAAAAACTTAGCAGTAATCCATGCAGTATAAATTCTAAACTGAAGAGTTTCTTAATGATTCTCTCCTATTCTGTCGAGAAACTCCTAGAAATGTTGAAAAAATTAAGCTAGTTTCCATGTTACATTGTTGATTGAGTTTATTTAAACTTATGACTTGTCTTCTGCATAGGATCAGTATACGGTTAATTTTATCTATTATTACTGTTATAATTTCATTTTCTAGCTAGTTACATGACACTGGAGTGTTGCTTCTCAATTTGGTCCTGCGGATTATGACAAATAAATAAAAAAGAAGGTAAATCTTTGATTTTATTTGTGTAGATACCCACACTTCCAGCCACATCGAAGGTGACCAACATTGATTTCCGAGATTACAACACAAGCAATGCGCTACAAGATCTAAAAACACCCAAATATTTTTACGGCGCTGTAAAGCTACGGCAACAGCTCCGATTACTTTTAAGCAGAGTATATGCAGCAATAAAAATTCCTAACAGATTCCATCAAGCGTTAGGAATTTTCATTAGTGTACGGTCCGCTGCTGTGCGTCATTCTAGAAACAACCCCAAGGCACTGGCTAATAAAGTCGTTGCAATAACGTTTCTTCTAACAGTACTAGTCTTTGGAGAACAGCAGAAAATTTCCGTCGAGCTTGGAAATACTCGTGGAAGACAGATGCTGACAAATTCAACCTTTGAACTCATCCGTGTGGTGTACAGGAACGATTCTGTTGTTAACAACAATATTGATAGAATACAGAGGTTTTAATTGTAGTCCTGGTTCATATCATATTCTTAATCTTGCAGGAAAGAGAAAGACAATGTCATTGTTGAGATGGAGACAATGAGGATATTCTTATAGATCTTACTGCAAAAATGATGGTTTCAGTTCTTATGCGGAAGCGACAGTCTTAACTGTGTAGTATTCACACCGGAAAATAAATTAGCTGTTACATTTAGTTGTTGTTTAAGAATTCCTCCGACACATATAATAAAACAAATTTCAGTTATTGTTTACGGACAGTAGAAATATTTCTGTACGTCTAATTTATACATTACTACGTATTATTCTTATTAAGAAATGCAATGGTTTTCGTCTGTGGTGTGGGTGTGTAATTTCCAGGGATGCTTTCGTACGTCACCATTGACATACGAGTACAAGTACGAGCGAATGAGTTAGGAGAACGTAATACCTCTACATAGAAACCAAAGTATTGATCAGCCATGACATCGACCAGTTAAAATTACCTTCCGTGACTACCGGCACTGGCGAAGACGTTACACGAACAGGTTGCATGCACGTGGGACAGCGCATTTGACATTCGGTTTCTTTCCAGCACTTATTGTTAGTAAGAATAGAGCATTAAACAAACAGAATGAGAGTGGGGCGTTTGAAGCACAATATTTACGTTATTTCCTATTCCCAAGTGAAGTACGTCAAACAGAAAAGACAGTCGAGAACTTTATAGAAATTTGTTATACTAAGAATAAAAGCACGCGCTTATTTCTCTTATAACAGCACGAAATGCCATACTGTCGCGGAATATATACTGCGATGAAAATCCTTAACATTGAAATTGAATGGCAGTCCTGAAATCGAACTAAAAGTCATTAAAGTAGGAGAGAACTAGCAGAAAGGAGCTATGTCATGTATAGTTGTCTTACAGTTGTGAGACAACTACTGACTAAATTTTGGCTCTACACCTGAGGCTTAATCCAGGATTCGAGTTAGGAATTAAAAAGCATCAAATTTTAAACCATTCCAAAAAATAACCGATATTTTGTAAAATGTTATTCTCTGGGTTGTGAACTTTCTGCTCTCTAATACGAGGGGCGTTCAGAAAGTAAGCTCCGATCGGTCGCGAAATGGAAACGACTATGAAAATCCGATAAAGCTTTGCACAGATGTGTTGGGTAGTGTCTCTAGTATAGCCCCAGTTAGCATCACGTCGCTCTTCTCATTTCTGAGCTCGCAGTGAGTGCGTAAAGATGTCTAGAAAATAGTGTCTGCCGCCAAGTACGAGGGCCTGGTGAGAAATTTCGCCTGAAGCTATGCAGCTAACATTACATAACTGTCGTGCTGTTTCTTCTTCAATTCTCAGCCGCATTCTGCAGGGGCAATGAAGATGCTCCTGCATCGTTTTCAAATGGAAATGTGAGATTACCCACAATACAGTCCGCAATTGTCTCCCCCTGAGTTTCATCTCTGGTCACATGAACCGCTGTCTTTGAAGACAACATTTTGACACAGACAACGAGGTGTAGGCCAGCGTGGAGAATTGGCGGAAAGCACTGGCGGTTGCCTTCTATGATGAGGCTATTGAAAAGTTGGTACAACGCTATGACAAAAGTCTAAGTCAGAACGGCGACTACGTAGAGAAGTAGCTGAAAGGTGTAGCTAATTGTTACAAGTAAAACATTTCTGATGTTCACTGTGGTTTCAATCTGGCAATCAATCGGAGCTTACTTTCTGAACAGGCCTCGTAGTTTTCGCCTCTCCCATGGACCGAGAGTAACTATTGCTACTGGTTCTCACTGTTCTCTTCCAATTTTTACAATCCTTGTTCCTATCTCTATATTGCATCTTTGAATGAAATTAAATCAAACATAAGGTTTTGTCGCCTTAAGTCTATAGTCTCAGCCTTACGAATACTGTCTCAGTTACGTCCTCTTTCACAAGTTATATGTGATTGTTTCAACCGATTCACAGCATACTCTCGCTGCAAATATATTGATTTCACTTACAATTTGATTAAGAGAAGTAAAAAAAAACTGTACATTTCTTCAGTTATGATTGATTTACAAGCACACACGGAGGGAAACGTTCTTAGTACCACAAAAAGAACAGGTATTCATTACACGCTCCTTAATTATTTGAGTAGCACAACTGACGGTGACACCTAGAACACTTAAAATATGGAGAAGCAGGATTTAGACATTTCTGCATTCTCGATCGTCATGAGTGCAGATAAATCACATTACCTTGCTGTGTAGTGAACTGCTTTATGTGATGCAAAAACTCGCTTTGAGAACTGCAAAGTCAAACAAAAGCATGTTAACTGCAGTTCATTTATGTGAACTACATTATTTTGTGACTTCATATGACGCTCTGAAGTGCATTTGACTGAGGTAAATATTTATTGATAATGCGTGGGGCATCATTAGAAAAATTTTGTTGTGAAATTAAATACGAATTAATAATTCTAAAAAAGATAGAAGTTGTATCGATTCACAGTTCAGTCATCAAATATAAATACTTCTGTGGGTCTAAGATAACGGCTATATAAGTTTCAATGCCCTCTTTCATAAAAGACAACAAATATTAAGATGTACTTCATATGCCTACGTAGTGTACTTCACATATATTGACAATGCATGTTAGTAGATTATCAATTAGCATCATAACAGCTGAAATGAAAAGAAAATCAGTAATAAACAGATAATGAAAAACTAGCAAATAAACGTAAACGTGTGAAAAAGTTTGAAAGATTGTGTTTAGTCGTTTGCAAAGGTTCACTAAAATTTAATAACTGCGCTGATGTACTATGAAGAAAGAACTGTGTAATTTCTCCGATAAAACGAGACAAGGCTTTCCTAGCCTTGGATTAACAACAAAAAATAGCTTTCACCGTAAGCGATGGTCGAAATAATTTATAACGCAAAATTCAAACGATTCGTGGGCGGTACTGCTACAGAAAGATATAGGGAAGATATTTGAATTGTTATTACAGATGACATGAATCAGTAGTCACTGTTTGTGCTTTCCTCTCCTTCCACGTACATGTGCCTGTTTGTAGGGTTCAAGTGATCATAGGGATTGTGCTGGTCAAGCTTCACGTTCAGGTATACAGAGCAAGATCAAAGTACTGGAATGTCACTCCTTAAAGGGTCTATGGCGTATAGTAAAGTATTTATCCTGGGTTGTGTTCTGCATGCTTCCAGTGCATGTGACCACGTTTTAGTGAGCTATCTACATAATAATTGTAAAGAAGGAAGACGTCGGTGAATTGCTGTTGTATATGTATACGGCATCCGATGAGATACTGCAATAAATGAATAGGACAAAGAAAAAAATCAGCGGTGTGTACGTACATCGTGCACACTCAATTTAATGCATCAGGCCTAACTATGCAAACTGCATTCCGTAATTTGATACAATATCTTCAGTTATATATAATATACACTACCAGCTTTGTTATTTTCATACGATGACAATAAACGTATGAGAAATGAGTGTAAGAAACGATCGCTGTGAGTATATTTTGACGTTGATGTAGGAGTTTAGTGTGTCTATATACTTTCCATTGCTAGGATTTAAAACGTCGAATACCATCTTGTTTTCCTAGACTTATTATCCTCACATTACATGGGCACACTCACTTCCTTCCGCTCACCAAACTAAGACGCTGCTCAAAGAACCGTAAAGGAATGACGTTAGTGTAAGCTGTGTATGTAGAGCAACACATTTTTTTAAAAGAAACCAATCAAATTTGATACAAAACAAATCCATACGTAACACGAACTTATAGAGTTGCTCCTGGAAGAGTTATAATATCAGATACCACAATACTGGAAATAAGAAAACCCTTACATATAAGAATATCACAATCGGTGAAACTAATTTAAGTGAAAACTAATTTCAAGCAAAACTGCAATGAAACAAGTATGATTTATGAAATAGACATGAGTAGGCCTCCATCTGGCAGTGGATGACGATGATAAAGACGATTTATGATAGTGAAATAACAGTGTATACTTTTTATAGTCGCATAGTTTTCAATTAATGGGTTCATTTCGTTTTTGGTAGGACTGCAACAATATACGAAAGGCAGCTGAATGCTATCGTTTGGATTTAGATTTCAATAAAATGTGTTCGTACTCTCTTTGTATGTATCACGCATGTCGACGTCACGGAGTTGTAAAACAAATTTCTGTTTTTTTTGTGTCTTTAAAGCGGGAACGACCGTTATGGATTTCCGGTGTAGACAGGCAAGCGAATAATGAGGAAATAGGGACTGTGGTGCGCGTTAGGCTGCAGGTGTGTAAACAGTGAACAAACAATATTCCATTGTGTTGTTACTGCTTTAATCTCACACTCGCATTAATTTTCATTTCTGTTTCTTCAGCCGTAGCAATTCTTTGACATGTCCATCCAAATGCGAACATACTGTACGCCGTATATTGCATTTCAGAGCCAGATATCTGCATATTCCTACAGTGGTACACACAGAATTTGCCGAACGTGAAGTCTTTCAGTCTCTTAAGAGGTGCGTTGCATTATATATATATATATATATATATATATATATATATATATATATATATATATATAATGCAACGCACCTCTTAAGAGAGGGTAAAAATGAATGAAATACATAAGAAGTAAATAAATGCACGACGTTTATAAGTGAATAGACTAAGACAGACTTGTACTAAACAGTTTGACTTGTTTTAAGCTTACGAGTTCATAATGTAACAACAGAGATTTTTAACAACCATGGAGTAGAAATATCTACGAAAAGAACATTCTGATGGGCATAGCTACATTCTTCGACAAATACAATACTTCGGAAGCCATGTGCACTCACATATGAAAACTGTTACTAATTTGGTGTAATTCGATTTGCATCTGTAGCAAGAACCATTATTCACTGTTTCTGTAACTATTTAACAGAGGTGTAAATACAGTACAGAAAAATATAGTATTAACCTTTAGGTCATTTCCTCAAAATGAAAACAACAGCGCTTGACAAAATGTATGGCATTTACTGTTTAGTGTTGACGACACGCTCGTTGTCCTATGTGTACTCGATAGACAACCCTGCCTTATGATATCAATTAGAAAAAGTAAAATGCTGGTGGACAACTACGACACTGAAATTACACTCGAAAGAGGCGTGACTGAAGTTCAACAAATTGGAGCCACGTTTCATGTTTGGAATAATCATATACGTGTGGGACTGACGTTACGATATAGAAAGAGCTTACTGAACAAGGATTAGATACGTATTATATATATGTTTGTATATGTGGCTACATATATCAGTCACTTGTTCAAATAGAGTTGACTATTTTATTTGAAGTTTTTATCTAGGGTATGAAAGTAGTTGTCAACGAGTGGTAACTTAAAAACGTTTTGTGAAGGTGTTGTTGGACATCTGTCATGAATGCAGACCATTCAACTGCGTATTCTACAACAGCAGCGTATAATCATTCTGAAATGTTCTACTGTCGCACAATATATGCTGTTTACCATAATTTTATACTATAGCAGAACAGTTCAGATGGAGTAGTCATTGTAGTTGTAGAACACACAGCTGAGTGGGTTGTATGACCCTTGGATGGTCTGAAGTTGACCGAAATTCATAGTCAAAAATAGTACAGCTGTCTATCATTTCAGTTCCTGAAAGAAAGTGGTATGCATCGGAAACACACATGCTGCATGTCAGATTTTTTTTTTTTTTTTTTTTTTTTGTCACGGTAGATTGTTCTATTGCTACGTATTTCACTTGTTCCTTTACCAACGGCAAATTCAGACAAAGGTAGCACGGATCATTGTTCTCTAACAGCATTTTGTGTTACCTCTATTTTTCTCAAACCCAAATGACTTTCCACAATAGATTTCTGCACAATCATATGTATACTTTATGTTTTCTACTCGTTAAACAGTTGACAATAAGACTTACAGTCTTTGGTAGGAAGTATACGTTCTACTGGAAGAAGGAATTCTACTTCTTAATTTAGGTAAAAGAAACATTATTCTCACAAAATAGAAAAGAAGGAACGTTCATTATCAATATGAAATTATGTGAATCGTCGATAGTAATTTCTTCCCATGGAGAAGATGTCAACTCTTCCGTAAATAACATACATAATCTTTTATAACTTTCTCCATACTTTTATTAGATAAGAAGGAAACCAAGTGCTACTGAACAATATAACATAAAAATGCAAACTGCTTAACATAATGTTGTGATTGACACGGGGGTCTGTATAATTGGCGAAGACTCGAACAGGTCGTATTTATCACTTAAAAAATTAACAACGTGTATTGTGAATACGTAAATAGCAGTATCAGTGAATACTGTTTTTGAAACTACGACTATCTAGTTAACTCATTGTTCAAAATTTGGTGACACCCATGAGTATGATGTCCTTTAAAAAAGAGTAACACTCATTTTTTTAACGAGTCGCCCGATAATGACATATTTCTATCAATCTCTCTGTAATATTTCACTGAATTAGTTACGTATTAAATTTGTCGCATCGTCACATTTTATCTATGAACTTAGTGTCCTATTGTAGATATAATCAACCTGTACTGAAGTATTACTGTAGAGGGCCTTGATGGATTTCACATATCGTAAGGGAATGTGAGAGTTATTTCAATTTCATACCGTTTTATTCGTCTTTCCTTTCATCTCTGTACAGTCGCTCACGCCAATCGCCTCGACTATTTTGATAAAGTGCTTATTCAAAACGTCTTCTAAGTATGAATTGTCTTGTATAAAGCTACTGTTCAGTTTGATGGAACAGCGTCATATTGTACAGCTTCCTTCCACGTTTTCTTCAGTGGAACTCTAAAGTTCCTATTCGCTCTACGTTCATATTTGCCGTATCTTCTGAGTTACAAAATCAGTTCCATGACAACTGAAAAATATTTCTGGATGTATTTAAGACGCTCCATTTGCCTGTAGCCACAGTGCCAGAGAGGTCGGGTGATCCGCTGTCGTGTGATGTGAGTTGAGAGATGCGGGTACTTGGAACAGAGACAACGAAATGCGTAGGGTACACAACATATGATTACATTTCAAAAGTATAAAAGTGCAGAAAATACGACGAAAGAAAATTGTTCCGTTGGATGGAGATAAAATATTCCCGACTAATATCGATCCTGGCACGAAAAGGTATTCTGCGTTCTAAGCTTTCATTCATGGCCTGAGACTCCTCACCATTACAGCCCATTTCCTACAAATTACATTTCAGGCACATTTTCAATGCACAGCATCGTAGCAAGGATTTTATTATGGAGGTACGAATCGATGTCATCAGAGAAACTGTAAAACATCATTTATTCTCAAGAAACTATTAATAACATTTGTTAATAATTAGTGTTTTTGGCTGTTAAATTCTGGCGTTTTAAATAGCCAGTTATGCGTCTCGACGACATAATAATTAACACATTATAACCAAAGAAATTTAAATAAAAATTCGTATCAAAATAGCCTGTACGAAACACCCTGATATCGTTTCTTCCTTCATTATACATTAATATGACTTTCTTTGTTGTTTCTATTTGTACTTGTAACTCCTAAATTAACAGTGATTCTTGTGTAGGTCTGTGCATTTCGACAGCCTTATTACTATGGGTTTATACACATTCGGAGGAAGCAATCAGAAAAGATAAAGGAATCATTAGTGTCCATCTCGCCCCATAGAGATAGTTAGACAACAAAAACTAAATTCACTCATGATGTCTTGTTCCTACCCTTCCCTTTCTTTAACGTCTGGTAGGAACATGGGTTAATGTAACTGAAGCAGCGCTCTTAATTCGCAGTCCTGTGGCACGTGTTCCTTTCTGTAAGCTGGCCATAGCGGCTCCGACTACGGTTTGCCCTCCCTCTGTCTCATATATGGTATACGTTCATCCGACATTTGTGTTTCCGTTATCAGCATAAGGAAGGACTGTTCCAGGGTTTCTGTTTTCTGTTGCCTGATTTGATGACAGAGATTTTCTTCTTCTGATTTCTCTAACACTGAGCTTTTTCTTCCACAACATAATAATATAGCAACAGCTATAAGTGGCATGTAGCTTATACAACTCTTTTGCGGAACGTCCCTAATTACTCCTAACTACTTGTTTTCAATGGCCCTACATAGTTACATATATGAACATGATTACGTCTACAATTCTTTACACTTCACGCCGTATGAGGGAGTATACTGTCAGTAAAACAACTTGAAACTGTATCTACGTTATGAGATATAGTGGACCTGCCCTTAACATTCATACAGACACGAGCCGAAATTGTCGCAGAGCTATGAATGAAATTATTTCAGTATTTTTATTTTTATTCGTTTCTTCTTATGGGCACCATAGCCTTAAAAACTTCTGTATTCCAGTTGGCTGTTTGGGTTACATGTGTACTTCAAGCCTCAATTCATTTTCAAATACACCAATGGACGTGTACACGTCCTCCTAGTAAATTTATGTCAAATATTACACGCCATGCGCGTTTACCTACAGTACGGCCGTCAACGGACTCGGCCTCGAAATGAACTAGTAACTATGAACGCATTTATGTTTGTAGTCCAGTCACATGTATAGCGAACAGCGATACATGAACTCCACTATGATTCCGATTTTTGTTACCCCTTTTAAATTGAAATAATTTTTGTATGGCTATTCAATCCTGTCGTCATCTTATTACGCAGCCTACGCTCGAACGAAAAAGTAATACAATTATTTGCCACGGCCGTAACTTTGTAAAGAACATTATCACTAAAATAGAGTTAGACAGCACAGAGCAAAGTAAATTCTACATTCAAGAAGCGAACTGTAAACAACGACTAAATATATTACTGGGAAAAATTAAACAATATGTAAATAAATCGTTTTTCACAAGAACGTATAGGACGGATTCTTATCTGAAATGAAACAGGGAAAAATTCTGCACACAAAACTGTTAATAAAACTGAACATGAGTATTCCCGAAATTTCTGGTTGTTTCATGCGGTAAATGTCATTTGAGTGCGTTTAATTACGAGGAACAGTTTGGTTTCTATCGATTTTTTCTTTTAACTGTCTTTTGTTGATTACTTGTATTAGTTAATTGTCAAGAATCGCAACTTAATTTAGACCTGATGTATTTCGCGGTACATTTTTATGACTTGAGAACCTCATTATCGCCGGCCGAGGTGGCCGAGAGGTTCTAGGCGCTACAGTCTGGACCCGCGCGACCGTTGCAGTCGCAGGTTCATATCCTGCCTCGGGTATGGATTGTGTGATGTCCTTAGGTTAGTTAGGTTTAAGTAGTTCTAAGATCTAGGGGACTGCTGACCTTAGAAGTTAAGTCCCATAGTGCTCAGAGCCATTTTTTGAACCTCATTATCTGTGTTAAATTTGAAACTTTGTTCAAAATAACAGGAGTAACAATAAAATTGAAAAACAACTCAGCGTTAGACAATAACCTGAAGGTTCTAGCATTCTTCACCTCTTTAACCTGTTCCACTGCGTTTCACGTGAGGTCTCTGGTTTGTAGGCATTTTTAAACTGTTGTCTGAGAAAGTCAGTTCACAGGTCAGATGAAGAGAAGCTCATACCATAACTACAATGAAGCACGTTAGTATTAAAACCGACCTACGGTTGAAGGCAGCTCTACTAAAGACACATTTAGATAGTACTATAGGAATAAGCGTTGTAATTGCAACTGCAGCAATTACTTTTGTAATTATTAATTTTACACTCTGGTGCAAAACTTACTATCCAACATCTTCGGAAGGAGAGTCCTGAATCACTGCGTATATGGAGTGCGGCGCCTTTTCAGTGGTGTCGTCTTGGTTGGCGTCCAATAACTGTAAACATTACACGGTAACCAGAAGACGCGTGTAGATTTTTTAGCATAGGACCGTTTTAATACGGAGCGAAATTATTTATTAAGGGATAGAATGTTTTCATGAAGAGATGGTGTGTGCTGTTGCGTGATTTTGGTTAACTATTAGAGGGATGGGTTTATTTGTCTGTCACGATTGAGGTGAACCTTCTTCATTCTAATTTCGTAAGAACAGTAGAATGTACATCGTAGCTACTGGCGCTTCTTCTTCCTAGGAGCGAGGGCTAAATGCACTATATGAAGTCATCTGTAATAGTGTCTCGTTATGAGGACCAGTATTCCGAAACAGAGGTCCGTATAAATCACAGGCCGTTAACTGGTAACACCAACAACAGTTCATTCCCTGGTGCCGGCCATGGAAAGCGGGGGGCAGGCTGATATCATACACCAACGATGCTCTGATTTGCTAGCAATTATAGGGCAACGATTCTCTCTTCAGCCTGAAGCAACTGACTACTACAATCATGAAACTTCCGAATTCTAAAATAATCGAAAATTTTAAATTTGGACTTTTTGGACTCTAAGAAAATTACTTAAAATGAACTCCAAGTCTAAATACACTCCTGGAAATTGAAATAAGAACACCGTGAATTCATTGTCCCAGGAAGGGGAAACTTTATTGACACATTCCTCGGGTCAGATACATCACATGATCACACTCACAGAACCACAGGCACATAGACACAGGCAACAGAGCATGCACAATGTCGGCACTAGTACAGTGTATATCCACCTTTCGCAGCAATGCAGGCTGCTATTCTCCCATGGAGACGATCGTAGAGATGCTGGATGTAGTCCTGTGGAACGGCTTGCCATGCCATTTCCACCTGGCGCCTCAGTTGGACCAGCGTTCGTGCTGGACGTGCAGACCGCGTGAGACGACGCTTCATCCAGTCCCAAACATGCTCAATGGGGGACAGATCCGGAGATCTTGCTGGCCAGGGTAGTTGACTTACACCTTCTAGAGCACGTTGGGTGGCACGGGATACATGCGGACGTGCATTGTCCTGTTGGAACAGCAAGTTCCCTTGCCGGTCTAGGAATGGTAGAACGATGGGTTCGATGACGGTTTGGATGTACCGTGCACTATTCAGTGTCCCCTCGACGATCACCAGTGGTGTACGGCCAGTGTAGAAGATCGCTCCCCACACCATGATGCCGGGTGTTGGCCCTGTGTGCCTCGGTCGTATGCAGTCCTGATTGTGGCGCTCACCTGCACGGCGCCAAACACGCATACGACCATCATTGGCACCAATGCAGAAGCGACTCTCATCGCTGAAGACGACACGTCTCCATTCGTCCCTCCATTCACGCCTGTCGCGACACCACTGGAGGCGGGCTGCACGATGTTGGGGCGTGAGCGGAAGACGGCCTAACGGTGTGCGGGACCGTAGCCCAGCTTCATGGAGACGGTTGCGAATGGTCCTCGCCGATACCCCAGGAGCAACAGTGTCCCTAATTTGCTGGGAAGTGGCGGTGCGGTCCCCTACGGCACTGCGTAGGATCCTACGGTCTTGGCGTGCATCCGTGCGTCGCTGCGGTCCGGTCCCAGGTCGACGGGCACGTGCACCTTCCGCCGACCACTGGCGACAACATCGATGTACTGTGGAGACCTCACGCCCCACGTGTTGAGCAATTCGGCGGTACGTCCACCCGGCCTCCCGCATGCCCACTATACGCCCTCGCTCAAAGTCCGTCAACTGCACATACGGTTCACGTCCACGCTGTCGCGGCATGCTACCAGTGTTAAAGACTGCGATGGAGCTCCGTATGCCACGGCAAACTGGCTGACACTGACGGCGGCGGTGCACAAATGCTGCGCAGCTAGCGCCATTCGACGGCCAACACCGCGGTTCCTGGTGTGTCCGCTGTGCCGTGCGTGTGATCATTGCTTGTACAGCCCTCTCGCAGTGTCCGGAGCAAGTATGGTGGGTCTGACACACCGGTGTCAATGTGTTCTTTTTTCCATTTCCAGGAGTGTATATAGATTTGAATTTCATTTTAAAGTAATAAACTTGCCATCAGCGTACCCCCTGATTTCCATGGCAGGCACCAGGAAATGAACTGTTGTTTATGTTTCCAGTTAAGGGGCTGTGATTGATAGGGACCTCTATTTCGGGATACGGGTCCTCATAACGAGTCACTATTAAAGATGACGTCATATACTGCAGTTACGACCTCAGTGCTAGGAAGAAGATGCTCCAGAAACTACGATGTACATTCTACTGTTCTTACGAAATTAGAATGAAGAAGGTTCATCTCAACCGTGACAGGCAAATAAACCCAGCCCTCCAGTCGTTAACCATATACTCGCCACAGCACACAAATACATCCTCTCCACGAATATACTCTATCACTTAATAAATAATTTAGTGTTAAAACGGCCCTATGCTAAAAACCTACACTTCTCTTTTGACCATCGGATAATGTTTACAATTACTGGACGACAAGAAGCGTTAGAGCGAGTGGAGATGAACAGTTGCGTAATACGTCCGACATTGGTACCATGTTCACAACTAGTTCCCATATAGTCACTGCATTCGGAAAGTCGTCTGTACGGGTTAAAGCGAAATAAGCGCAGAACTACCAGTGATCCCAGCTGATACTCGAACAATTATCTTGATGGAAATGGAAATGCCGTTTGGCTATTGCCTCCCGGCGGGTAGACTGTTCGCCTGGTTCAAGTCTTTCGAGTTGACGCCACTTTGACGACTTGCGTGTCGATGGAGAAGAAATGATCATAAGGACAACACAACACCCAGTCCCTGAGCGGAGAAAATCTCTGACCCTGCCGGAAATCGAACCCGGGCCGTTAGGTATCACATTCCGTCGCGCTGACCACTCAGCTACCACGGGCGGACAATTATCTTGATAGAGGAAAACTGCTCAACAGTGTACTAAGTACAACTAATGAGCCAAAGGTTACCATCTCTGCCAAGCGCGAGCTGCAAGCAACTAAAATGAGTACGGCACAACTGGCGTTCGGGTGAAATCGACTGATTAAATATGGAGCAAACGTAAGCACTGGGCTACGCTAGAGGTCAATGTCTTCCCATAACCTGGCCTTCACATTCATTGTCTTCGCTAACTCACAACCAAATTACCACCTTTCAGCATAACCTACACCTCGGGCTAAGCTGCACCACAATGAAACTAACCGATCTCAGTTGAACGCCATTTGTACCGACTCATTTTAGCGACTCATCCGCGAGACTGAATGTCACCGTGTGGCGTCCCGGACACGTAATACGATTAGAAAAATATTCAGTTGTGCATAAGTTCGTAGCATTTTCCCGTAAGCTTAATAAACACACCAGATGCACATAACAGCGACTTCAGTCATCAATATTATATTTTACTTTACTATTTACGATAGTCTGCCAATGACGGGATAACTTTTCGATTCCGTGGCTGTAGATATCACGTGGTTTTGACGTGATGAACTCGTCGAGCTATGTCTGGAGCGCATTTTTGACCGGAAAGGAAGTTAGTCCAACGTTATATCAACAGAGAGCGTAAAAGGTGAAAACCTGAGGGCACAAGATCAGGTTAATAAGGTGGCTACGGAATGACTTCCCAACCCAAATTCTATATAGCATTTTGTCAGTCTGGCGGAATGCGTGCTGGCGTTATATCGGAGTGGCATCACTTCACACAGTCTTCCTGGTGGTTGATATCGGAATGCGTCTACAAGACGTTTCAGTTGTTGACAATACATGTCGGCAGTGATGGTTGCACATCGCGGAGGCAATCCACGCCGTCTTTGTTCCACCAGATGCGCAACATTATCTTTTGTGGATGCATGCAAGTCTTTGTACGGGGAGTTGGTACTTTGGCTGACCGTAAGGACATCGTTTATCATCAGTAGTAACGATACAGGGTAGGAAAGGTCGGTGTGGAAACTTCTTGGCAGATTAAAACTGGATGCACATGCGGCCAACCGCTGATTTTTGTTATTCTGGCATAATGCACGCGGTACCCATACACTCGATGTTTTAACTTTCCCCACTCCATTAAAATGTCGCATGATGGTGGGATGATCTAATTTACTCACATTTGCCCATTCTTGAGGACAATGATGTGGGTCATTTCGGATTAATACACTTACACGATTTTTATCAAACCCCGAAGGCCTTGCTGAACATGAAGAGTCACTAATGTCAGAAAGATTCTCCTTAAGAGTCACTAATGTCAAAAAGATTCTCCTTAAAACGAGAAATACCATTTTCTTGCCATGCTGTGTTCGATGGTATTATCCCCATACACGGCGCGAATGTTTCTGGCTGTCTCCACTGCTGTCATCTCTCTGCTGAACTCAAACAAGAATATGACGGAAATTTTCTGATTTCTTCACTTGGCACTCCATTTTCTAGCCAGTTACTGTTTCCAAATGACAAAATGAGAATATGGAAACTCATATAGCAACGGTGAATTACAAAACAAAAGGTAATAATCGATAAATAAACCCATAGCAACCGGGATACAGACATTAAAAACAAAACCGCTACGAACTTGTGCACCTATCTAATATATAAGTGGAGCAAAGACTCATGGGTAATAATGCTAACGATGGTACAGGCCGCAAATAGAGAAATTCACCGACATAAAAGACTTTGATTGATAGCAGAGTGTTATGGCCCACCACCTGGGATACTGCATCTCGAAAGCAGCGAAACTGGTCAACTGTTATGGTGCTAGTGTCTTTAGCGTCTGTGGAAAGAGGTTGAAGGACATTGAAACTACGAGTAGATGACAGGGTGTTGTATGTCCACGACAACAAAAGCGTCAAGCTCGGAAGCTTGCCTGTTCTGCAAAACATTCTATGTGTCTACCTGTGGCAGATCCAACGACAAAGTGCATTGCTAGAGCAGACACAAGTGTTCGGCGCACACCGTTCAGCACACATTATTGAACATGGGGCATCGCTTTAGACGTCTACCATTGTTGTGGGCACAGGGTCATCGAGATTGGACTATAGATCAAGAGAAACCTGTCGCCGATCGGATGACTTGCGTGTCTTTTATACCTGGGCCATAGTCGGATCCGAATACGTCGACATCCAGGCGAAACATGCAAGCCGGCCCGAGTGGCCGAGCGGTTCTAGGCGCTACAGTCTGGAACCGCGCGACCGCTACGGTCGCAGGTTCGAATCCTGCCTCGGGCATGGGTGTGTGTGATGTCCTTATGTTAGTTAGGTTTAAGTAGTTCTAAGTCTAGGGGACTGATGACCTCAGATGTTAAGTCCCATAGTGCTTAAAGCCATTTCTGGAACATGCAGGCACGCCATGGACGCAGATTGGCGAAGGGGGGAGGGGGGGGGGCGGAGGGGACATTCACCTTAGCTCGCATTGGAGCAGTTGTTGCAATCGAATTCAACGTGACCGCTGTGAACTACGCGAACATTATTGCGAGCCATCTTCATATCCTCGCGCTTGCTGTCTTCCCTGTCGGCAATGGCATCTTGTAGCAGGATAACTGCATCACAAGGGCGGACTCGTGCTACGGTGACGACGGTGTGCTCAGCTTGACGTCTTGCCCATCAAATCCACCAGCCCGTAATTTATGGAAATGGCCTGACCTGTGCCTACCATTCTGGTGGCACATACCTCCGGAATCATATCGAGGACGTCGTATCCATACCATACAGACCTCATATTTGCAGAGCGCCACATGTACGTGACTTCCTTATTTTTAAATTATGAGTCATGTGGCGTAAATTCGTCCTACCAAGGTACAACGTACAACGAAAATGCAGAAGGAACTTGAAGTCTCTTATAATCGATTTTCTATCTGCATTGCAACCCGATACATCATAAATAACAGCTATTAATAGAGCTGTATTCTGTAATGAGTGCTTACATCCAGGATTTGGACGCAGCACATTCAATAAATACCAATTTTTATGTTACTAAATGCAAAAGTATACTGAAGCAGGCTTCTGTATTACAGATGTTCAAAAATCGTTTTCTTCGTACGATGGAAGTATCTTTGTTTAACAACATGCAACTAAAGACGCCCTGCACATGTTTATACGAATAAACGTAAGTGGCAGCAAAAATTTACGTGATGTATAGTCTACATTCCACTTGATATTGTAGCACCATTGTGATAGGAATAATAAGGAATAATGAAGTATCTAATATAGGGGTAAATGTGGAACAGAAAGTGGTACTGGCCCGGTATGCTCCAATTTCCATATTCTATCCTTTTGTGACCCATTAAATTCCTCGATGTTTAAAGCTGGTCGTAAGCCCATATATTTTGAAGGTTTCTTACCTTTTTTAACACTCCCATATTTATTCTAAATTTGTGGGCTCCTCATCTGCAGTGTTAATATTTACACCAACGTGTCTTTTCAAATGTAATTATCTGAGTTTTACTATTGTTCGTTTTGACTTAGTGGATGCGAACTACCTATCACACATCTGTCATATCAGCAGTTATCATGAGCTAATGTGCTGATGCACACTGTAAATAATCACACTAGAACTACGCCCTTTCACTTTGAATGTAAGCCGTAAATTGCACTACAATTATGGCATTCCTCTTCGAATGCGAGTCGGAAATTGCGCTAAAATTACACTATTTTTCTGCAGATGCAAATAAAACTAACGAAAACCTGTTTTGTAGCACTCTCTCCACCATGACTAGAAACCAGTGTTGAGTGCCGAAATGATGTGCAGCCATGCTACGATTAACTCACAGAAGGGACGCAGCTGCCTTTTTCAACTGTACGTGCTCTAATGTGACGTCTTTCCCTGTGGCACTATGGGTGCTATGTTTCTCACAACACCAGGTCAGTATTTTTCTCTGTAACTGCGTGTAATGTGTCGTACGTACATACAATATAAGGGATAGTAGAAGAATAGTTGTTGTAACGGTGCTGTGGCCGAGTGCCGCGTTGAGTTGCCGCTCGGTTAGAGGCGCCACGTCATGGATTGGGCGGTCCCTCCCGCTGGAGGTTCGAATCCTCCATCGGGCATGGGTGTGTGTTGTTCTTAGCACAGGTTAGTTTTAGCCGGATCGGTAGCTCAGCGTGTTCGGTCAGAGGGTTAGCTACTCTTTGCAATAAAAAAAACTGAGTGAATGGATCAACGATGAACTTGAACGGATGTCATGGGACGTCCAACCCGAACAAATGCTACGAACGAGACGAACAAAATTACATTCTTAAGAAACAGAAAAATAGTGTTTAATCGCACGAACTGGAAATTTGTTAACTAAGGTTAGATTACCATTTCTAGTAACATTTTTTTTTCATTTTACACTCCTGGAAATGGAAAAAAGAACACATTGACACCGGTGTGTCAGACCCACTATACTTGCTCCGGACACTGCGAGAGGGCTGTACAAGCAATGATCACACGCACGGCACAGCGGACACACCAGGAACCGCGGTGTTGGCCGTCGAATGGCGCTAGCTGCGCAGCATTTGTGCACCGCCGCCGTCAGTGTCAGCCAGTTTGCCGTGGCATACGGAGCTCCATCGCAGTCTTTAACACTGGTAGCATGCCGCGACAGCGTGGACGTGAACCGTATGTGTAGTTGACGGACTTTGAGCGAGGGCGTATAGTGGGCATGCGGGAGGCCGGGTGGACGTACCGCCGAATTGCTCAGCACGTGGGGCGTGAGGTCTCCACAGTACATCGATGTTGTCGCCAGTGGTCGGCGGAAGGTGCACGTGCCCGTCGACCTGGGACCGGACCGCAGCGACGCACGGATGCACGCCAAGACCGTAGGATCCTACGCAGTGCCGTAGGGGACCGCACCGCCACTTCCCAGCAAATTAGGGACACTGTTGCTCCTGGGGTATCGGCGAGGACCATTCGCAACCGTCTCCATGAAGCTGGGCTACGGTCCCGCACACCGTTAGGCCGTCTTCCGCTCACGCCCCAACATCGTGCAGCCCGCCTCCAGTGGTGTCGCGACAGGCGTGAATGGAGGGACGAATGGAGACGTGTCGTCTTCAGCGATGAGAGTCGCTTCTGCCTTGGTGCCAATGATGGTCATATGCGTGTTTGGCGCCGTGCAGGTGAGCGCCACAATCAGGACTGCATACGACCGAGGCACACAGGGCCAACACCCGGCATCATGGTGTGGGGAGCGATCTCCTACACTGGCCGTACACCACTGGTGATCGTCGAGGGGACACTGAATAGTGCACGGTACATCCAAACCGTCATCGAACCCATCGTTCTACCATTCCTAGACCGGCAAGGGAACTTGCTGTTCCAACAGGACAATGCACGTCCGCATGTATCCCGTGCCACCCAACGTGCTCTAGAAGGTGTAAGTCAACTACCCTGGCCAGCAAGATCTCCGGATCTGTCCCCCATTGAGCATGTTTGGGACTGGATGAAGCGTCGTCTCACGCGGTCTGCACGTCCAGCACGAACGCTGGTCCAACTGAGGCGCCAGGTGGAAATGGCATGGCAAGCCGTTCCACAGGACTACATCCAACATCTCTACGATCGCCTCCATGGGAGAATAGCAGCCTGCATTGCTGCGAAAGGTGGATATACACTGTACTAGTGCCGACATTGTGCATGCTCTGTTGCCTGTGTCTATGTGCCTGTGGTTCTGTCAGTGTGATCATGTGATGTATCTGACCCCAGGAATGTGTCAATAAAGTTTCCCCTTCCTGGGACAATGAATTCACGGTGTTCTTATTTCAATTTCCAGGAGTGTATTTTATTCTTTGATATTTTGAAGAAAATTTTCAGGTCTTAGCTGCATATGGGAATTGCATTGTGTGGGACTACATGTAAAAATTTGTGTAACACCGGGACTCGAGTTCAGATGCTCCGTTTCTCTAAACTGGTTGCCCTAACATTCTCGGGCATCCGCGCATGCTTTCCATCCAGATCAAATTCCCCATACCGCACACTACAGATGCTGTGTCCTCCATCCATTACACCCTGTTTGATCACAGCTACTCAGTCCTCGAAGTGTTCAGACGGGTGAGTGCATCCGCACAAAAAAATGGTTCAAATGGCTCTAAGCACTATGGGACTTAACATCTGTGGTCATCAGTCCCCTAGAACTTAGAACTACTTAAACCTAACTAACCTAAGGACATAACACACATCAATGCCCGAGGCAGGATTCGAACCTGCGACCGTAGCAGTCCCGCGGTTCCGGACTGAGCGCCTAGAGCCGCTAGACCACCGCGGCCGGCCCATCCGCACAAAAGATATCATTTCGCCATCAAGGAGCATATATGTACTTATTTATACGTGCAGTGTCTGTTCTTTCATACATGTCCGAAAGAACAGATATGTCACACGTAAATATGTATTAATTATAAAATTTAAATATGTTTTAACAGTTCAGTTTTTGTGAGTAAAATTAATATATTCTATTTTGTTCCGATTATTAACCTTGTAAGTCAAAAAGCTGTACGTCATCACATTGTAGCACACTAGTAAAATTTTCCGCAAGTCAGTACCGCGTATCAAGACGAAGTCAGAATGGGTACTTAAAAATCTCAGCCGGCCGCGGTGGTCTCGCGGTTCTAGGCGTGCAGTCCGGAACCGTGCGACTGCTGCGGTCGCAGGTTCGAATCCTGCCTCGGGCATGGATGTGTGTGATGTCCTTAGGTTAGTTAGGTTTAAGTAGTTCTAAGTTCTAGGGGACTAATGACCACAGCAGTTGAGTCCCATAGTGCTCAGAGCCATTTTTTAAAAATCTCACCATTTCGTTCGTGTGAAAATGTTAACATTTAAACCGTATCTATGTTGACGATTATGAAATCTTTCTTCCATTTCTATGGGTTACCTGATCTATTATTTGCCCTCAGGTAAAAATTTGTCAGTCCTGTGACGCCACAAAGATGCTAATAGCATGAAATAAATTATCTGAACAATCAAAACGAAATGTGAAGGTAAGCCACATTTCATTGAGTGCATCCAGTACTGTTTGAGGACAGTCATACGTTGCTGGTTGCAGATAGTAAAAGTGAATGAAAAGAAGCCAAAGTCGTAAAGTGCTCATAAGCATGTTCTGAACGTACTGATATCCTTCTTCGCTTTAATAACTCGAGTAGAACATTCATTTCTTTAGAATTATACGTCGTGTTTTACAATTAGTTCTAGATGCCGAAGTCAGCTAGCAAAATAAAGCACAAAGCTTAACATACCCGAAACACGAAAATGGTACTTAAACATGATATTTACTTGTCATCCCAGGCTTGAGAGACGTGTATTTTACAAGCGATGAAAAAAACTGGTAATAATTTAGTGTTCAGTGTACTTATATAATATACGAGAAACTGTAAGCGTTTCTCTGAGGCTGTGATCGAAAGTATTACTTGTTACATACGTGCAGGAAATGGTGATTCAGTTTTAGACTCCAAGATGCAAGACAGGTTCCGATGTTATAGCTTTTCATCAGATGCCTTTGTTGCGTGTAGTCTCATGATAGTTATGAATCCTTAATTGAGCTATTTTGTGAGCACATTGTGTTCTACTCTGTTAAACAGTACTATACACGGTATTTCTATTGAACACTCTGTAATAAATAAACTAAATTTTTCCGTTCTTAAGACGGCTTCAAGCGGCATACAATGCAACTTCACAGCAGATATTACCTTAATAGTTGCAGTTTGCCTTCTTTTTGTCGCTACCATTTGTAATACTTAACGTGAATACAATAGAAAATCCAGTCTCATTGAATTACTTCGAAGATATTTAAAATACTTCGGTCGAGGAAGGTCTCACGATACGCTAGAATTGCCAAAATAGTAGCGTCAGTGGTTGTTGAGCCTGCTGTGCACATTGACGTAGAGAGAAACAGAAATATGTTAAAGAATTTAGCCTTGGAATCTGAAAAAAATTGTTCAAACGGCTCCGAGCACTGTGGGACTCAACTGCTGTGGTCATCAGTCCCCTAGAACTTAGAACTACTTAAACCTAACTAACCTAAGGACATCACACACATCCATGCCCGAGGCAGGATTCGAACCTGCGACCGGAGCGGTCACGCGGTTCCAGACTGAAGCGCCTAGACCGCACGGCCACACCGGCCGGCTTGGAATCTGAAAAAGATGTGATACAAATAACGTTTATGTTATGGATGAAAATGGAATAATGATGTAATGATTGGGGAATATATCTATTCACGTGCTGTTTTGCTAACAATTTCATCATCTCTCTTTTGTTGCATCAAAATGCTTATGTTCTCTTACTTTTTCCAATTTTCAGTTTTTGCTGTGTGATTTACACTTCGTCCTCTTCTTCCTCTTCATATTCTTATTTTTAATCTTTATTAATGTATTTTTTCTTTATCTTATCTACATTATTTGACAAAATTAATACTTTGATTTCTCAGATTTAGGATTTGCTGTTCATAATAAAATTAACGTATATGTTGCGGTGCCGTAAATGTGTAGTGACTAAACATCCTTTTATAAAATACGACTTTTTTTTCACATAAGTTTGCTCTCCCCTCTATACCACGTCCAAATCTTAAAACGTACTCGGCCGGCCGAAGTGGCCGTACGGTTAAAGGCGCTGCAGTCTGGAACCGCAAGACCGCTACGGTCGCAGGTTCGAATCCTGCCTCGGGCATGGATGTTTGTGATGTCCTCAGGTTAGTTAGGTTTAACTAGTTCTAAGTTCTAGGGGACTAATGACCTCAGCAGTTGAGTCCCATAGTGCTCAGAGCCATTTAAAACGTACTCGTCGTCTCCTACGCTGTTTAGAAACGTACAGCATTTTTATTAGTGCGGAGAAGCCCCATGGGATCCCCCCCTCCCCCTCACCCCGCCAATCTCCACCAAAAATTTACATAGACTTGAACCGTGAACTTTCACTTTTTTGGAAAAAACTTATGGAATAGCTCAAATGGCTCTGAGCACTATGCGACTTAACTTCTGAGGTCATCAGTCGCCTAGAACTTAGAACTAATTAAACTTAACTAACCTAAGGACATCACACACATCCATGCCCGAGGCAGGATTCGAACCTGCGACCGTAGCGGTCGCTCGGCTCCAGACTGTAGCGCCTAGAAACGCACGGCAATTCCGGCCGGCAAAAACTTATGTATATAACTGTGGATTATTTCCATGAAATGATATATTTGTTCGTTATCCCTTGTCAGATGGTAAGACGCAATAAGGTTTGTGCAGCAGGAAGCAGATGTCATCACGACTGACCAAAGGAAAACAAAATTTCAGCGAAATAAATGCATTTGTTTCTAAAACGTAGGCTGCCCCATCCACTACTTACATACTTGATTATTTTTGTTGTATGGACATTAAGTCATGTTTCTTAACTTACCTTTTCGCCTCCTAATTCTAGACTCGTTGTAAGTTCGTTAGAGAATTTTCCAATTTACAAGGCTCAGGTTGGCGTACTGAGTCTGTATGAGTTATAAAATCACTAACGAGGTCTTTATACTCTCTGAGGACGTTTCCAGCATTAGAAGATGAAACCTTAGGCTCAGAAACCTGCCTTGGGCCACGGCGTAATGCAGTTATATCAAAAATCACCAGGGATGAAATAAATGCATTAGTTCCATTGATCCTAGAAGATATCACGAAATAACCCGATGTAGAAAATCACAGGTTTTGGTGTGTTCTCAGTTGAAACGACACACAACAGTTAACGCCGGAGATAGAAACAGTTAGTTTTACACCTGTAGATGGACTAAATCGGACGAAATCGACTGTAAGAGCTGCATTGAACATCGTCTAGTCTATAATTTCCTTCATATGTGAGGCCACAGCCTGGATCGCTGCAAGAACTATTCTATAACACGAGCCGTATCGCTACATTACAGTACTAGCCAGTTGTTGCCTGTGTCCATTACTGAATGCAAATACGTCGGTGAAACGTATATCGCTATGTCTTTCAACTGTTTCCAAGTAGCAATAGACAATTTTAAGTACAATGAAATACATAGAGTTGTGGGAATTCAGCCGGAACCGAACAACGCTTGCTCCTAATGTTTCGGGCGAACACCGCTCAGCCATGTTCGGGCGTGTGGGAAAGAATGACTGTAAAGCGCTTCTTTCCACTATATACAGAAACAGGGCGATCAAGTGCGTTTGAGGAAACAGAAAACTATGGCGCATACTCACTTCTCTCGCCCTACAGGTATGCAGGGTAATTACAAAATGATACTGCAGACTTTCAGTAGTGATGGAGAAGAGTAAATGTATCAATTTGAGATAAGAGAGTCTTAATCGAGAACAATCGAGTCAAAGTTATAAGCGAGATTCGTTCGGCTACCGCTGACGCTGGACCTCTTCTATTGCAAAGTCTTTGTTTTCCATATTTTTGGAGAAGATAGTATTGATCAAAAAAGAAAAAAAGCCAATTAAACGAAGACTCTAAAGTGTATACCTTAAGATGTACACTTGTTACTGTGACAGATATCTCTTCTGCTGAACAAATGCTCATAACTCTGAGGGTGTACATTTTGGAGTCAATGTTTGCTACAAAATTTTTTCCTGTTTCGGCAATACTGCAACCCTCCAAAACATGAAAAGCAAAGTACTTATAACTGTTGACCTGGTCGTGTCCGGTCAGAGACCCTTACCTAAAAGTGAACATTTGCATTTCAACTTCATCCCTGAAAGTATATAACATCATTTCTGAGTCGCCAGTGGGTATGGAGAGTGCATAGTTACCCGATTTCCCAAACGTACTCTGTGCATTTGTTTATTTATTGCACGTTTAAAGACACCTAATACTTTAAAACAATTCTAAATATTACAGTGGTCGTTTGTCATGTTTTTTGTAGTTATTATGTGCATCATTTGGCACAGAATAATAATTATAAAACATAATTCGACTTAAAAATATAAATAAATTTTTTTTGTTTTAAATAGAATGTAAAAAGACGATAGGGTAGAGGAGAGATTTGTTAATACGATCACCGATTGTGATTGGCAATGAATACCTTGGAATGGTTTATAGTTAGTGATAGAGAAGTGGTATCGCTAAACCTACACTTTAACGTTAAGTATTCATCCAAGTACAAATTGGGTACTATCTTGGCTACATTTCCAGCAGCTTACACTACATTTACTCTAGTATTCACTAACATTAACTGTTATTTGACTGATATGTACTATTCCTGCCTCAAAATTCTAGGTGTCTTACTTGCTGTTACATCCCATCTTCCTCCATCTCATCCGTTTCAGTGTCACCGTTGTCGCTGTCACTATGGGTGCCAGTGTCCACCTTCTGGAGATTGTTGTTACGTCGCATATAGGAGTGTCTTGTGCATAACATGATCACAGAATCACCAGTACATATATAGGGTACATTCTGGGGGCAGCGTGCATAATTGCCAGAATTTTCAAACGCACTCTGTATGACTAATTTCACCCTGTGAAGGTGAAAGTAAGCGATGTACTATCAGACCAGTTTCTTTAAAAATAGCTGAACGATTTGCAGACGAAATATTAGAAGCAGAGAATGTTTCGTTATGGATGAATTCCATAGAAAAGTAAAAGGATCATGTTATACATAGTGGGAACCATGATGGAAGAAGAAGTATTGGATCCCATTGGAAAAGCGGCAACCAGTAAGACACCAGAATCGTAGGGGCTACCACTGGAATTTTGTAGGATTTCCTGAGGCCAATGGTACTCTTTTGGACAACTGTATGTCAAGATCTCAGGACAGCAGAGATGCAACTTCTGGCTGCCTTTATAGATGATGTTATCAACCTGTTCCCTAAACCTTGTGGAGGATCATATGTAATGGACTACTAACCAACAGCTTTATAGAACTAATGGATTATGTTATGCATCGTGGGAACCACGACTGAAGAAGAAGTATTGGATGCCATAGGAAAAGCGGCAACCAGTAAGACACCGGAATCGTAGGGGTTACCACTGGAATTTTGTAGGATTTTCGGAGGCTAATGGTACTCTTTTGGACAACTGTAGGTCAAGAGCTCAGGACACCAGAGATGCAACTTCTGGCTGCCTTTATGGCTGGTGTTATCAACCTGTTCCATAAACAGCCTTATAGAACTGCAATATGAGAATTTTCACACACATGTTGGTGGCTCGACTTGGTGTATAATGTCTCACGTCCTATCGACGAATCAGGCATCGATAATATCTGCACCGCCCTCCGTCGCTACTGGTACCTGATTTCCCTCGCTATTGGACGACACGAAGATTCAAATAACGACACAGATTTCCCAGTCAGAAATGCATTTTAAAACGAGCAGCAAAGTAACACGTGATATGATGAAGTTCATCTCCATAATAAATTACTGACGGCCTTTGGTGTACATTAAATCTTAGCATATGGAGTGTTTTCTTCATAATACCAGGTGATCAAAAAGTCAGTATATATTTGAGAACTGAATAAATTACGTAATAATGTAGATAGAGAGGTACAAATTGACACACATGCTTGGAATGACATGGGGTTTTATTAGAAATAAGACAATACAAACGATCAAAAAATGTCCGACAGATGGCGCTTCATCTGATCAGAATAGCAATCATTAGCATAACAAAGTAAGACAAAGTAAAGATGATGCTCTTTACAGGAAATGCTCAATATGTCCACCATCGCTCCTCAATAATAGCTGTAGTCGAGGAATAATGTTGTGAACAGCACTGCAAAGCATGACCGGAGTTACGGTGAGGCATTGGCGTCGGATGTTGTCTTTCAGCATCCCTAGAGATGTCGGTCGATCACGATACACTTGCAACTTCAGGTAACCCCAAAGCCAATAATCGCACGGACTGAGGTCTGGGGACCTGGAAGGCCAAGCATGACGAAAGTAGCGGCTGAGCACGCGATCACCAAACGACGCACGGAAAAGATCTTTCACGCATCTAGCAATATGGGGTGTTTTTTTTTGTTCTAATAAAACCCCATGACATACCAAGCATGTGTGTCAATTTTTACCTCTCTATCTACATTATTCAGTGGTTTATTAAGTTTTCAAATTTTTACTGACTTTTTGATCACCCGGTGCAAAAACAATGTTGTGCGAAAATTTCTCCGGTTAAGTTGAGAGGACGTAGGAGTTGGGGGTACTCACGCGGTGCCTGGGGACGGCGGGCATGGAGGAGGTCCTGGCCCTGTAGGGCCCGGCGGCGCCGCCGCCCCCGTGGTGCTGCTGCTGGAAGTGCGCCGGGCTGCCGCCCCCGGAGGAGCAGGGCCGCGGGCTGACGGGCCGCGAGGAGACGGGCGTGGTGGCGCCGGGCGACGGGCACAGCGCGGGCGGCCCGTGGCGGGAGCCCATGGGCGGCGGCGAGTCGGCGCGCAGGAAGCGCGCCAGGTTGGGGTGCAGCGTACTGGGCGGCGCGGGCGGCGGCGAGCGCGGCGGCGACGAGTCGGGCGTCGCCGTCGGCGTCAGCAGCCGCGACAGCGACAGCTCGGGCGGCGGCCGCGCCACCGCGATCGAGCACGCCCGCCGGCGCGGGGGCGGCGCGGGCGGCGACACGGAGGGCGCGTGGTGGCCAGAGTACTCGCCGGCACGCTGGTAGCGCGGCGACAGGTCGGCCGCGCGGTGGAACGACCGCCGCCGCTGGTGCTGGAACTGCGCCTGCGACTGCGGCGGCGGGGGCGGCGGCTGCCGCCTCCGCGCTCCCGTGCTCCCGCCGCCTCCGCCGCCACCGCCGCCACCGCCGCCGCCGCCTCCTCCGCCACTGCTGTCGCTGCTGCTGCTCCGGCAGCCAGCGGAGGAGGCGCCGAAGCCCGCCGAGGCCTGGCCCCGGCGGCTGGGCCGCGGGATGAGCTTGTCCTGCATCGCGTCCTCGTCGTCGTCGTCGTCGTCCTCGGAGATGCCCGCGAACAGGTCGCGGACTCTGTCCGGCGGGAGCCGCGCGCCGGCCGCCGTCATGCTGCCGCTGGTGCCTGGCTCGCGCGGGCCCGCATCCCGCGCCTCACTGCCGCCCGGCCGGCCGTGCCCGCCCCTCGCGGCCCGCCCGGCCGCCCTCGGCGCATGCGCGCAGCCCGGGCGCAGCCACCTGCTGACATTCGCGCCGCCACCTGATGACCCTCGTCCTTCACCTGGGTCGTCAGCCCACAACCCCACTCACCGAACTCCTCACTCAACTATGTGCAAATCCAATTATTATTACTAATTATTTTTTCTAAAAAAGTATTAAATTTTTACTAAAATACGTTAAATTTCGAACCACTTCTTCTGAGGTGACATTTATTTTGTCTTTTTTTTATTTGCTACTATTTACAAATAACTAACCTAGCTACTAAGACAGTTCGTGGTATCATGCACTACTGGCCATTAAAATTGCTGCACCACGAAGATCACGTGCTACAGACGCGACATTTTACCGACAGGAAGAAGATGCTGTGATATGCAAATGATTAGCTTCTCAGAGCATTCGCACAAGGTTGGCGCCGGTGGCGACACCTACAACGTGCTGACATGAGGAAAGTTTCCAACCGATTTCTCATACACAAACAGCAGTTGACCGGCGTTGCCTGGTGAAACGTTGTTGTGATGCCTCGTGTAAGGAGGAGAAATGCGTACCATCACGTTTCCGACTTTGATAAAGGTCGGATTGTAGCCTATAGCGATTGCGGTTTATCGTATCGCGACATTGGTGCTCACGTTGGCCGAGATCCAATGACTGTTAGCAGAATACGGAATCGGTAGTTTCAGGAGGGTATTACGGAACGCCGTGCTGGATCCCTAGCCGTGCTGGTTCACTAGCAGTCGAGATGATAGGCATCTTATCCGCATGGCTGTAATGAATAGTGCAGCCACGTCTCGATCTCTGAGTCAACAGATGGGGACGTTTGCAAGACAACAACCATCTGCACGAACAGTTCGACGACGTTTGCAGCAGCATGGACTATTAACTCGGAGACCGTGGCTGCGGTCACCCTTGACGCTGCATCACAGACAGGAGCGCCTGCGATGGTGTACTCAACTACGAACCTGGGTGCACGAATGGCAAAACGTCATTTTTTCGGATGAATCCAGGTTCTGTTTACAGCATCATGATGGTCGCATCCGTGTTTGGCGACATCGCGGTGAACGCACATAGGAAGCGTGTATTCGGCGTATCACCCAGCGTGATGGTATGGGGTGCCATTGGTTACACGTCTCGCTCACCTCTTGTTCGCACTGACGGCACTTTGAACAGTGTGTAACACTACGCTACTGCGTACGATACTTATTAAAGCCTGTACTATGGTAAGTTGACGGGCTTCACCTTATAAGACAGGATTTTGGGGCAGATATTGACCGCGTGTACCCGAATGGTGGCAAAATCAGACTTTCACCCACTCAGTAACAACAATGATGCGTCAAGCAAGTCTGAAGTGCAACTACACGTTAGGACGGACATGAAACGACACAGCAGATGCTACCAAATTGTTAATAATACGGTCGCCAGCCTAATTAGGCATTAATTGAGTTTATTCCCTGTACAAGTTGAAGTACGTGTATGCAAAACAACACGTAATAACACTGCATAATATGGTAAATTTTAGAACCAGAAAATCTACTGAACTAATAATTTCACTTTCTGTACTAATATGGACAAGTCAAAAATACACAACATTACACTATAATGTTTACTACAAATTTCGTACTGTCTATTGATCTAATTAAAATCGGGCATAGGTTACCCTAGAAATAGCACTTTCGAAACACACATACAATGTCAATTTTGAAAAGGGTAAAACACTAATAAATTTTGGTTTTATATTGACTTTAACTTTGCTGGTAAAATTAGTTCAGTACACTTCAGAATTCAAATGAATAGAAAAGAAAAAGGGGGGGGGGGGACCCTGAAACTGTTATGATCACTGTACCGAAATTTTGATTATTGAAAGTATTAAGCACTCAAGATTTCCAATATATGAGTTATTACTCTTTTTAGCTTATTTCCTGCTCATTTAACAACCATTATTTTTGTTTCAAATTAATTAAACTTCATTACTAAACCAATTTCAACATTATCTTCCAACTTAGTCAGACCTATATTATTTGACTATATATTCATTAACAACAAAGTTCTTTAAACATCATTCTAACATAGATAGGTCTGCAGGTAATTATTATTGACAAAAACTTTAACCCTTCATTTCAGGACACTCGGATTGCACCACATGTGGAAAGGACCCTGTCTAGGTTAGTGATGAGGATAATTAAATGATAGGACAGTTCTGGTAAAAGTTAAGTTGTTATTGAACAGTCAGGAACAAAAGTAACACTGGTCCACACGAATACAGTACTAAAAGTTTCAACCTGTTCGTATCGATGCGGCGGTTGGCGGGCGGCGAGATGGCGAGGCGCACAGCACACATACAATCACAGCTATGGCTCTTGATGTATCGGCACTTTGCTGCTTCTTAACGTCGCAATACTTTTCCATTTAGTGCCTATGGAATATAGCCATGCTGTATAGTCGTCGGAAACGGCACATCCGAGGCTCAATGAAATCACGTTTTCCAGGAGAGCCTCCTCGATCCAGAGCGTGTTTCTCAGACCGATGCCGAACTCCGTCTACTACTGCTGAGCCCGTTATGCCGTGCCGCGCCCGTGTGCATTTTCCCGCGCTCGCCTGCCATCCAACTTTTACCGCTCCCCCACAGACAGGGTATTCACCAAAGGTTTTGCATTCCACATATCCTAATACATTGCCTACGTATGGACCAGGCGCATAAATACAACTTTAACATCTTACAACAGTTTCAACATTTCTTACATTTCAATTTTGTTATAATATTGCTTGCAATTTGACATAAACATTAATATTTACATCGAAAATTGGTTACAGTTTCTTTAACATCATGGCATGAAAAGAAAAAGAAATGAAATCAGAACATCGATTACACTAATTTAACGAAAATCAGAAGAAAAAAATTATTATATGTACAGTTGTTGTTGTTACAAGTGGACGTTACATTTCAGATGTGTTACGACCCGTGGCTCTACCCTTCATTCGATCCATGCGAAACCCTACATTTCAGCAGGATAATGCACGACCGCATGTGGCAGGTCCTGTACGGGCCTTTCTGGATACAGAAAATGTTCGACTGCTGCCATAGCCAGCACATTCTCCAGATCTCGCACCAACTGAAAACGTCTGGTCAATGGTGGCCGAGCAACTGGCTCGTCACAATACGCAAGTCACTTCTCTTGATGAACTGTGGTATCGTGTTAAAGCTGAATGGGCAGCAGTATCTGTACACTGTACACTGTTTGACTCAATGTCCATGCGTATCAATGGCGTTATTACGGCCAGAGGTGGTTGTTCTGGGTACTGATTTCTCAGGATCTATGAAATCAAATTGCTTGAAAATGTAGTCACATGTTAGTTGTAGTATAATGTATTTGTGCAATGAATACCCGTTTATCATCTGCATTTCTTCTTCGTGTAGCAGTGTATTATTAAATGATACATGTGGTATGGTCGGGAATTCCTGTTACAGGCTTCTATGGCTTGTAGAGGTGAGAGAGTACATAATATATTAAACAGGAAACCATGATTGGAAACATACCGTTTCCTTTATATGACGATTTCAAATCATGGAAATACATTGTTGAGGGAAACACAAAAGTCTGAGAGTTGCTTGTCCATATCTGCAATATGGTAGACAGGATGATATGTACTACGTCAGGCGGGCACCTAGTGTCTGTCGGGTCGTATTCAAAATTCGATGAGCGAGGCTCCTGTTGAGAAAGAGGAAGATCTTCTGGCCTGAGTTCTGGCCCCTCCACTAGAAATTGAAGTGACACCATGTGGGATAGAGAGTGTGTACTTGAATATGCTTCGTAGGTAGAATGGAACAATGTTTCTGTAGTCACGTCGAGCCGCCGTTGTAATGTATCATTTCTCTAAGTACAGTATGCTGGATTAGATTTTGTTTCAGAGTAATGTAGACACATAACTTTCAAGTGTTAATACAAACAAATTTGGTTAACGGATAAATGGATGTTCCTTTATGTTTCTTTTTGGATGGGTACCTAATAATTTAACTACATCATGCCTAATTCAGTTCCTCAAGCAGAAGTGTATATGTTAACCACACTAACTGAAACTGTCATAGAACAGAAACGGCCGGCCGGTGTGGCCGAATGGTTCTAGGCACTTCAGTCCGGAACCGCGCGACTGCTACGGTCGCAGGTTCGAATCCTGCCTCAGGCATGGATGTGTGTGATGTCCTTACGTTAGTTAGGTTTAAGTAGTTCTAAGTTCTAGGGGACTGATGACCTCAGCTCTTAAGTCCCATAGTTCTCAGAGCCATTTTTGAACAGAAACGGCACATTTACGGACATAAATTTGCAAATTTGTGGTAAGTTCTTATGGGACCAAACTGCTGAGGTCATCCGTCCCCAAGCTTACACGCTACTTAAACTAACTTATACTACGAACAACACACACACCCATACCCGCGGGAGGACTCGAACCTCCGACGGGGGAAGCCGTTCCCGGACATAAATTCCCAATCAGAATATAGTGTATTCCATCCCGTTCACACGTCCTAGAAGTCTGTAACGGGAATTTATGAATACCCTGTATACATAATATACAGACAATTACTCGAAAAGACGCTCAAAGACACAACGTCAAAAGTTAAATTCCTTGAACTGACGCAGTGGGTCGGCATGCCGATGTGGTCTTGCAGATTCTGTTCGGTCTGGTCTCAGACAAGGACGGAACTACAAGAGAAAAATATAGGAGGAATCCATCTGCGCAAGGAAGAGGAAGAGTTGATGTGAAAAGCCTCGCATTTTCTACGATATTTCAATAATTTTTGATGACAAAAGAGATAAAAAGATAATAATAATAGAAGCACTTAACGAAAGTGCAGCTGAAACCAGATTACAAATATCGTATGAGAAAACGGAATACACTGAACATAGACAAAGAAGACATAAATATATACAAACGCAACACGGAAACATCGAAATAATTGTTAGACTGAAGTATCTACAAGACTGGATGCAAACAAATGGATTAGATAACACTACAAGTAAAGAAACATCGACTAAAATAGATTACCATACAAACTCACCCAAAATCACTATAATAAAATATCAGTATTGTTCCAGGCAAACCACTATGCAACAGTAATTTGAACCGGAAGCACTATACGAATCTGAATGCCTAACACTGAATAAAGGAAGGTAAACAAGAAGAACTGGAAAGGAAATGGAGGAAAATAGAAAAACTTTAGGACCACAAGAGAACAAAGATAACAACTGAACAAAGATCAGAAATAGAGATCTATATCAATCAACAACATAGCGGGATAGCTGGAAGGGACAGGAAGGGATTTGAGAAAACGTAGCGTCACTGAAGACACCATACAGAACAGGAACATTCCAAGCTACTTACCAATACTACAAAATTTCCTATCGAACAACAAAAAGCACAACCTAGGAGAGTATGTCAAATGAACACAGGCAGGCCATCAGCTAACGCACGATGAAGTTCTGGGAAAATAAGAAGGAAAAGATTGCACCACCGTCTCAGGTCCTAAGCGGTCTATAACTGGCCGAATTCTGTAATAACAATGAAAAATCAAGCGTATCTCATTTGTCATTGTTTTAAAAATTTAATACCATTGAAACGTGAACTATTTATAAACTTAAAACTGGTTATAAAATGAAAATTCGTCTGTGAGGGTGCTGTCCGTGTGGAGAATAGGGTAGGCGCGCGATTTATCTGAGTTTGACCAACGGCGGATTTTGATGGCCCAGAGGCTCAGCACTAGCATTTCGGGAACTGCACGACTTGTTGGGTGTTCGAGGAGTGCTGTGGTAAGTGTCTTCAACACTTGGCGGAACCAAGGTGAAACCACGCCCAGACGTCATTGAGTTAGGCGGCCACATCTCATTACTCATGTCGGACGTTAGCACACTGGACTCGCATTCGGGAGGACGACGGTTCAATCCCGTCTCCGGCCATCCTGATTTAGGTTTTCCGTAATTTCCCTAAATCGTTTCAGGCAAATGCCGGGACGGTTCCTTTGAAAGGGCACGGCCGATTTCCTTCCACATCCTTCCGTAACCCGAGCTTGCGCTCCGTCTCTAATGACCTCGTTGTCGACGGGACGTTAAACCCTAATCACCACCACCACCATGTCGGAAGTCGTAGGCCTGGCAGTTTGGTAAAACAGGACAGGCGGCGAACTGTGGCGCAACTAACATAAGACTTTAGCGCTGGGGAGAGTACAAGTGTGTCTGAACGCACGATTGGCCTCCGAAGCCTACGATCCATGCATATGCCAATGTTAACACCACGTCCGCCCCGTAGCTGAGTGGTAGCCGGCACGGTAGCTCAGCGTGTTCGGTCAGAGGGTTAGCTGCCCTCTGTAATAAGAAAAACTGAGTTAACGGATCAATAACGAACTTCAACGGGAGTCAGGGGATGTCAGCCACGAACAATTGCAACGAACTATAACGAACAAAACGAGATTACACAAAAAAAGTGGTCAGCGCGACAGAATGTAAATCCTGAGGGCCCCGGTTCGATTCCCGCCTGGGTGAGAGATTTTCTCAACTCAGGGACTGGGTTTTTTGTTGTCATCATCATCATTTAATCCCCACCGACACGCAAGTCGCCGAAGTGGCGTCAAATCGAAAGAATAGCACCCAGCGAACGGCCTACCCGACGGGAGGCCAGTCACACGACATTTATTTTAACACCACGTGCGACGTCGGCAACTACGACTGAATGAGCACGTGACCACAGGGAATGGACAGTGGGGCAGTGGTAGAGCGTTGCATGGTTTTGATGAATTTAGATAGCTTCTTCATCATGCCGGTGGGAGGAAGCGAACCCGTCGTCTCCCAAGGGAACAGGGGGAACGTTAGCAAGTTGGCTGCGGCTCCATTATACTCCGCGGAAAATTTACGTGGGCATCCACGGGTCGAGTGGAGCTTGTGCAAGCACCATGACGGCCAAGGTGTGTCGTGTCACGAAGTCAGGAGAGTGACTGAATAATTCGAGAAACACAGTGGCGAGTTCCAATTGATGTACTGGCCAGCTCGCCCGATCTGAACCCGATCGAACACATCTGGTATGTGACAACAAGGCGTCAGAGATCGTCGCCCCTCTACCCGGAATTACAGGAGTTAGGTATGTGCAGATGTGGTGCCAACTCCCTCTAGCGGCCTACCAAGGCCTCATTACTTCCATTCCACGACGTGTCGCTGCTGTTATCCGCGCCATAGGTGAACATACCGGCTTTTATATGGGTTATCGTAATGTTCTGGCTGATCAGTGTACCACTTTACCCGCCCTGATCACTTTCGCCCATCTTTCCCTACTAAGAAGATAGAACAACAGGAAGCCGAGGGAGGAAGTACCCCAGAAAGATATTGAGCATTGCGGTTCTGGGCAGCCAACGGCCGATCTACCCAAGGGCGAGGACCTCAACAGGACATTGGTCTTCTCGCCCTCGGATGGTGTAATCCTACATCTAAGTTAGGTTAGTTTACATGTCAGCATATGCTGTCCACTATTTCAGCATTTCTCTTACAGTCCTATATTACTGCCTAGTAATCCTTTTACTTAGTGGCAGTCCGGCGACTATAGATTTACTCAGTATTCTAATTTGTCTCTCTTCGCCTGTGCCTCCGTCGTCTGGTCTGCTACCACTACTTCTTTCGTCTGTCTCACTAGTATTATCTGTGGAGCCATTTGTTCCCTGCATTGCACATACTCAAGTGCATCTAAACACAACAATTCATCAGAAATAAAGTTTCGCACCCACAATCTGTCCATGCATTTTATATTGCAGATCGTCCACACGGACTAGCGTACTATGCACAACTACTCACGGCACGCAGTTTCTATCGGACGAGGATGACGTATCCATATCTGTTGTACATAATAACTGTTTAAGTACTGCCTATTAGATTCTATCTCGCGATCTTCGTCGAACGGTTGTGGAACGGTTTTCCTGATGTTTCGCGGCACGAGTGTCTGGTGTTGTCAGAGGTTCACCCTCCACTGTGAGTGGTCGACCGGAGTCGAGCCTGCAGCTCTTCAGCGTCTAACGATTTCTATTGCACGTGAAATAAAATTACAGAAATATATTCAAATCAGGTGTCTGGTAACCTTCAAACTAAATCTGATGTTATCTTGATGTAGTCGGTTATTTTGAGAGTGCGTCGAGGTAACATTACACTTACTTCAAAAACTATCAAATACACTCCTGGAAATGGAAAAAAGAACACATTGACACCGGTGTGTCAGACCCACCATACTTGCTCCGGACACTGCGAGAGGGCTGTACAAGCAATGATCACACGCACGGCACAGCGGACACACCAGGAACCGCGGTGTTGGCCGTCGAATGGCGCTAGCTGCGCAGCATTTGTGCACCGCCGCCGTCAGTGTCGGCCAGCTTGCCGTGGCATACGGAGCTCCATCGCAGTCTTTAACACTGGTAGCATGCCGCGACAGCGTGGACGTGAACCGTATGTGCAGCTGACGGACTTTGAGCGAGGGCGTATAGTGGGCATGCGGGAGGCCGGGTGGACGTACCGCCGAATTGCTCAACACGTGGGGCGTGAGGTCTCCACAGTACATCGATGTTGTCGCCAGTGGTCGGCGGAAGGTGCACGTGCCCGTCGACCTGGGACCGGACCGCAGCGACGCACGGATGCACGCCAAGACCGTAGGATCCTACGCAGTGCCGTAGGGGACCGCATCGCCACTTCCCAGCAAATTAGGGACACTGTTGCTCCTGGGGTATCGGCGAGGACCATTCGCAACCGTCTCCATGAAGCTGGGCTACGGTCCCGCACACCGTTAGGCCGTCTTCCGCTCACGCCCCAACATCGTGCAGCCCGCCTCCAGTGGTGTCGCGACAGGCGTGAATGGAGGGACGAATGGAGACGTGTCGTCTTCAGCGATGAGAGTCGCTTCTGCCTTGGTGCCAATGATGGTCGTATGCGTGTTTGGCGCCGTGCAGGTGAGCGCCACAATCAGGACTGCATACGACCGAGGCACACAGGGCCAACACCCGGCATCATGGTGTGGGGAGCGATCTCCTACACTGGCCGTACACCACTGGTGATCGTCGAGGGGACACTGAATAGTGCACGGTACATCCAAACCGTCATCGAACCCATCGTTCTACCATTCCTAGACCGGCAAGGGAACTTGCTGTTCCAACAGGACAATGCACGTCCGCATGTATCCCGTGCCACCCAACGTGCTCTAGACGGTGCAAGTCAACTACCCTGGCCAGCAAGATCTCCGGATCTGTCCCCCATTGAGCATGTTTGGGACTGGATAAAGCGTCGTCTCACGCGGTCTGCACGTCCAGCACGAACGATGGTCCAACTGAGGCGCCAGGTGGAAATGGCATGGCAAGCCGTTCCACAGGACTACATCCAGCATCTCTACGATCGTCTCCATGGGAGAATAGCAGTCTGCATTGCTGCGAAAGGTGGATATACACTGTACTAGTGCCGACATTGTGCATGCTCTGTTGCCTGTGTCTATGTGCCTGTGGTTCTGTGAGTGTGATCATGTGATGTATCTGACCCCAGGAATGTGTCAATAAAGTTTCCCCTTCCTGGGACAATGAATTCACGGTGTTCTTATTTCAATTTCGAGGAGTGTACTTTTCGATTACCTCACTAACTTTTATTTTCCAATGCAAGTGAGAAGAAAAAGCCTGAGTATGAGAAAAAGATCTTCGAAACTCGTAGTAATATACAAAATAAAAAGTAACGTAACTGGTAACAAAACGGAACAGTTTCTTCATGACAGTCACAGTACTAACACTCAACTACTGTGGCCAGAGACAAATTAGTCTTTGCGACGTCCTCGTATAAAATGCTCCCTCTAGTTAGCCACGTTAAATTTCAATCAAAGCATGAGTTTAACCTTTTCCATGCTACAGTTGTTCCTGACGGTAGCGATAATGGAATCCTAGTAAGCTCCCGCCTCTGTTAAATTGTGACGCGGTAATAGCACAGAGACTATTTTCATTCCTTGGTAGAACATCAATTTTCTTATATTAAGTAATAAACGGCCTGAAAGAATTTTACAGACAAGTTACGGGTGAGGTCGCAAATAGAGCCTGGATAACTTAGTTAAAACATTTGCCCCAGTAGAGCGCAGCTCCTGGCGCCAGACCCTGACTGACGTAATGGCGGCAAGTTTCAGTTGCCGCCGCCACCGAGTTTATGAGGGACTCGAGGGACGTAAACTTCCAGAAACGTCGACTAGCGCAGTTCCGAATGTCGAGTTGGTTTTGCCAAAGGTTGAAACACAATTGATGAGAAGGACATTGCCGGAATTTTACAGGTTAGACTCACAGATTTCCATACTTCGGTGCATATGAATTTGTGGAATAAAAAAGTATGTGATACAATAACTCATCATCCGATCTCCGTTTAGCTATCAACTACAGTGTCCGGACATGCATATGTGTGTGTGTGTGTGGGGGGGGGGGGGGGAGGTGCATTCATTTCATTCATTCATCCACTGACGTTCACTTTGTCAGAATTTAGCGTCGTACACGTTCTCCTTGTTCTAAAATCTCCAGTAAAATCTCAGCGTGACAATGTGCAGCCCAAAATAAAAATGATCACATACAAGAAACATACAAGATACATGCTTAACTGCATACTGGTTCACCTCTGGGAAGCAGTGCAGTAGCGACTCTGCGTGGCAATGATTCGGCAAGTCCTTGGTAACGTTCCTTAGGTATGTCGCACCAGATGCCCACTCACACGTAATGCGGGTTCCGTAAATTATGGGCAAGTGGGCTGTGAGCGCGTATCTGGGAACACACAGTATCCCAGATGTTTTCCAACGGGTTCAGAACAAGAGAGTTTGGCGCCCAAGATATCACGTGATATCACGCTCCTCAAATCATTCTATCATAATTCTGACGCGGTGAAGCAGATAATTATCCTGCTGGAATAGCCATCGTTGTAGGGGAAGATATCAGGCATGAAACGTTATAGGCTCTGAGCACTATGGGACTCAACTGCTGTGGTCATAAGTCCCCTAGAACTTAGAACTACTTAAACCTAACTAACCTAAGGACAGCACACAACACCCAGCCATCACGAGGCAGAGAAAATCCCTGACCCCGCCGGGAATCGAACCCGGGAACCCGGGCGTGGGAAGCGAGAACGCTACCGCACGACCACGAGATGCGGGCGAAACGTTATAGGTATTCCGCAATATGTCCCATGTAGTCCACAGCTGCCATGGTGCCTTAGATTGCTACAACAGGTCACATGGAAGTCCACTTGCATATCCCCCATAGTATATAATACTATTTCAGTCGGTCTGTGTTCAAGACGCGGTGTATTTTTCCAGCAGCCGCCCGCCTGTAAGAAGGCGTATCCGGACACGGCCATTCAAAGAATGGTTCAAATGGCTCTGAGCACTATGGGACTTAACATCTGAGGTCATGAGTCCCCTAGAACTTAGAACTACTTAAACCTAACTAACCTAAGGACACCACACACATCCATGCCCGAGGCAGGATTCGAACCTGCGAGCGTAGCGGTCGCGCGGTTCCAGACTCAAGCGCCTAGAGCTGCTCGGTCACAACGGCCGGCAACACGGCCATTGTTCTGCTGTAAAAGAAACGTGATTCATCCGACCAAGTGACACGTTTCCATTGACGCCGAAACGCGTACGTTTCATATGTATTCATTACCAGCGATGGCAGGCATGATAGAATCTCTGACCAGAGAGTTATTTATCGTTGCTAGTCTGCGCTTGACCGCGCGAGTGTTCAGTTGCGAGTTGTACTCTGTCTGTAGTAGAAGTCGGACACAGTTGTGTGTGGCGAGTCGGCAGAGAGAGTAGACAGTTGGATAGTTGTACTCAGTCAGTGTTAGTGTGTAGCGAGTCGGCATGCGTCCGCGGTGTGCTCTGCCCACGAGTCTGGTCAGGAATGTGGTAGACGATATGTATATTATTGTAGAAGGTAATGAAGCAGCATTGCGCTCAGCTAATAACGTATGTTAATTGTAATTAATTTGTTCAAAATGATGCCCCAATAACAACTTTTTATAAAGTAACTCATATAAAGAAAAAGATTCATTTCAAGCTAAATAATATTTCCTATGCATTCCCTCCAAGAATCAAAATTAAATATAAGCCAGCATTGCACGAAGCTATGCCGAAAAATAAGAGCAGATATAGATGCAGTTTTACTGAGGTAAGAATTTTGGTTTAATTATTTCACAGGACCGTAGGTCAGCGCTGCTGTCCTTATAAAATTTGTCAGGTTTAATTATTGCTGTTGAGTTGTTACATTCAGTTCATGGTTCATTATTTAATTAATGTTATTGTGGGTTTGTGATCAATCTTCATCCCTTAACGATATTTTGTGGGGAGTTAACATTTGCGCAATTTTTATTCTTTAATTTTGCAAGGAGGTTACGCTTGGTTCATTTTATTATTCCGTTAATATAGACTAACATTATTGCGGGGAGGTTACAACGCACGGTCGTTAGTCAGAGTGGAAAGACGTGGCGGTCGTTTGCTGAGGAGCCCCAGGTTAAACTAGGTGGGTTGAATGATGTATCCCGAGAAATTGGTGCTTGGAACTAGCATTGCACTCTGCCGTCAGGTGTGACGAAAATAATCCCCTATCCTACTTTACAGAGCGCGCAAGCCTTCGACGTCCACAGTGTGTGATGTAGCGTAGAAGTCTGACATTTTGTGGCCTACTCGTAGCTCCGCTGTCCCCCAATCCCTTTCCAGACGTACTAACGACATCAGCATACATGTAGCCAACCAGCTTCACCGTTTCTGAGAGCTCGTTTCAGACCGTGCCACAACAATTTACCCTCTTCTTAAGTGGCTCATCTCAGTATACTTCATGACTTGTGGCCCTATCGTCGCCAGAACGATTCCCCATTTTTCCCCTATGTTTCGGAGTGTGTTTGAAGGCCCACAGTTTATAAGCGACCTTCATCTTTTCGTGTGAAAGGTAAGGAATTTAGTCACTTTATTGCACTTCTGACAATGGTTTTTAGAACCTCTGACACCATAAACCTACCGACGACAATTCTCTTCGAAAATTATTACTATTACTATTTTACGCCATATGGGCTAACGATTTAGGAACATTGTATCGGTGAGAGGGACATGTATTTGTTGTGGCCGTGTGTTCTAGCTGTCTGACGGTCCCACAGAACTCGCCGATCTTACAATGAAGTTTCGTAAATCTACATCTACATCTACATCTACATTGATACTCTGCAAATCACATTTAAATGCCTGACAGAGGATTCATCAAACCACCTTCAAATTCACTATTATTCCAATCTCGTATAGCGCGCGGCAAAAGGGAACACCTGTAGCTTTCCGTACGAGCTCCGATTTCCCTTATTTTATCGTGGTAATCATTTCTCCCTATGTAGGTCGGTGTCGGCAAAATATTTTCGTATTCGGAGGAGAAAGTTGGTGATTGTAATTTCGTGAGAAGATTCCGCATTTCTTTTAATGATGTCCAGCCCAAATCCTGAATCATTTCAGTGAAACTCTCTCCCATATTTCGCGATAATACTAAACGTTCTGCCCTTCTTTTAACTTCTTCGATGTACTCCGACCGTCCTATCTGGTAAGGATCCCACACCGCGTAGCACTATTCTAAAAAGAGTACAGACAAGCGTAGTATAGGCATTCTCCTCAGTAGATCTGTCTCATTTTCTAAGAGTCTTGCCAATAAAACGCAGTCTTTGGTTAGCCTTCCCCACAATATTTTCTGTGTGTTCCTTCCAGTTTAAGTTGTTCGTAACTGTAATTCCTAGGTACTTAGTTGAATTTACGGCCTTTAGAAATGACTGATTTATAGTGTAACCGAAGTTTAATTAATTCCTTTTAGCACTCATGTGAATGACCTCACACTTTTCGCTATTTAGGATCAACTGCCAATTTTCGCACCATTCAGGTATCTTTTCTAAACCGTTATGCAATTTGTTTTTATCTTCTGATAACTTTATTAGTCGATAAACGACAGCGTGATCTGCAAACAACCTAAGACGGTTGTTCAGATTGTCTCCCAAATCGTTTATATAGACAAGGAACAGCAAAGGGCCTATAACACTACCTTTGGGAACTCCAGAAATCAATTCTCTTTTACTCGATGATTTCCCGTCAATTACTACGAACTGTGACCTCTCAAGAGAGGAAGTTACATACCTCAGGCGATATTCCATAAGTCAGAAATACGGAATCGATCTGAAATCCCTTGTCAATATCACTCAACACTTCATGCGAATAAAGAACTAGTTGTGTTTCACAAGAACGACATTTTCTAAACCTACGTTAACTGTGTGTCAATAGACGTTTTTCTTCGAAGTAATTCGAACACAATGTATGTTCCAAAATCGTGCTGCATATCGACATTAATTATATGGGCCTGAAGTGGATTACTCCTACTACCTTTCTGGAATATTGGTTTGACGTGTGCAACTTTCCAGTCTTTGGGTACGGATCTTTTGTCGAGCAAACGGTTTTATATGATTTTTAAGCATAGAGCTAACGCATCAGCATATTCTGAAAGGAACCTAATTGGTATACAGTCTGGACCAGAAGACTTGCTTTTATTAAGTGATATAAGTTGTTTCACTACTCCGAGGATATTTACTTCTACGTTATTCATGTTGGCGGCTGTTCTTGATTCGAATTCTGGAATATTTACTTCGTCTTCTTTTGTGAATAGGCATTTTGGAAGGCTATGTTTAGTAACTCTGCTTTGGCGACACTGTCTTTGATAGTACCTCCATTGCTATAGCGCAGAGAAATCGCTTCTGAATTGTTATGTCCTATCAAATACCGTCTACTACTAAGTGAGGTTTTCACTCTCCAGCGGAGTGTGCACTGATATGAAATTTCCTTGCAGATTAAAACTGTGCCGGACCAAGACTCGAACTCGTGACCTTTGCCTTTCGCGGGCAAGAACTCTACTATCTCAGCTACACAAGCACGACTCTCGACCCTTCCCCACAGCTTCTATTCTGTCAGTAACTCGTCTACTACCTTCCAAAGTTCGAACCGAGGTTCCGAGTTCCAGTCTCGGTCTTCACACAGTTTTCATATACCAGAAATTTCCATCTAATACATTTATTCTGAACGATTTGCATTTCGTTGAAACGGGTTTTAGTCGTTAAACCACAGTCGGTACTGCCGTAGAGTGACAGTACCGTATTCTTGTGTAATTTGTTTAATAGACGCGATTAGCTAAATATTCGGGAAAAGGAGGATGAGTTTCTTTCCCATACCGAGATTTTTTATCCGTAGCTTTTCCACATGTTTGTGGAAGGTCCGATGTTGGTCTAGTTTCACTCACAGATACCGGACAGCTGGGTACATGTATAGGATTCATAGTTCGAATGTCACTTACAGAATATGAACAAACAAATGATCACATGAGAATTTCACTATATTTTGCCTTAAGAAACTGTGTTTATTAGCTGAAAGGATCTTGATGACAAGCTTAGAGAGCATCGTAGAATAGCCCAGGGAGCTCCACGATTACTGCTATGAAAGACTTTGGTTCTTTCGATTTTCACTTTTTGGATTCATATTTCCATTTTGAAAATAGATACACCATAACGCAGAAACACTAGAATAACAAGGGCCGATCGAAAAGTTTCCCTTCGAACGCCGTACAGTCCAGAATCGGTATGCCAATCGGGCAAAATAACCGTGAGGATGGAGGCAATCGTAGTAATGACGCGTGAGGTAGAAGGTACGCGTTTGGTAAAACAGCTTGTCCTGCTGCGTAAAGAAGTTCGTAACTGCCTGCTGCACATCGTCAACCCACAGGGATCATCGACTCTTCAGGGTTCTTTGTAAGCATGATAATAGCATGGAGAGAGGTCAGGACTATATGTCGAGTGCTCAAGTGTCTCCCAGTTGAGTTAGCGTAACTTCTGCTTTCGATATTTGAGATGTGGGGACATGCGTTATCATGAAGCAGTGGTACCCCTGTCGCAGTTGGTTTTCGACAGACATGCTACCCTGCACACATTTTTAACTATCCAATCGTTGTCTACCGGTGTTTGTCCTTCGGCAGCCAAGAGAAGAAAAACCGGATGCATTTGGTAATAGCATCGCTGCCGCTTACATTACCGCATTTACAGTAGCAGTAAGTTCAGGAAAATACTATGGGCAGTAAATATTGCAGCCGGCTGTGATTGATTGACTTCAATTGAAAATAATCATTTACGTGACTATCGTGTTACAGCCGAATTTTCGTGATCTGTAACTTTTATGATTATAAAAGTTTTATTGAACAAACTAAATACAACGTAGCACTGTTATTACAATCCATTTGCAGTTTCGGCTCTTACAGCAAACATATACAAATTATCAATTGAAATATATACTTCACGCTTACTCACGATCCATATTGTATTAACCGTCCATATGTATACATTTAGACCCATACATGCTGAAAATTGAGTGCGTGTTTACGTGAACACCTCCACACTACCACAAACTCAGCCTCAACAATAAGTTCCGTTGCCTGTCGGCGCAACATGTTCCATTTACGCCGCTTAATTAACTCGCAGTGACTCGATCAAAGCCCGGAGTCCTGCCTGACGTCCAGCCTGACGCAACGACACGTCCCATGCCAGCAAATTACAAGACGCACCCTACTAATTGTGGCAAGCCTGAATATTAAACGAGAAAATCCGTCAGCTATGTGCGGAACATTTTCCGCTTCCACTTGAAGGTGTTATCTTAAGTAGAGGATAACCTATTACGATAAAATTATTCTCATTTTGAAAGTGAATTTATCTCTTTGGTATTCATAATTTAAAGCGAAAACTTACCGCCTATGACTACGTAAAACTTTTTAAAACTTACCACTTAATTTGCACTAGGTAGAGACAGGAGATTAGGCAAGTGCACTTTCACGTTACCTACTTAATCCTTTTTAAAACTGCATCGGTTATTACGTTCTCAAGAAGAAAAAAAGTCTTTGAGAGTTACAGTAAAACTTAATGCTTTACAACCGACCGTTCTTAGGCTACAATAAAAATCGTCATTTTAGTTTAATTTTTTGGGATTATTAATAATCCAACCTGACCGAATTAAACTGACCGAAACAAGATTTCGATTTACAAAGCATACCCAGATGCGGACACAGACTCAGACAATAACCTACTCGCAGTAATGATGAACACCAGCCTCAAATTCAAACAGATAAAGTAAATAAGGCTACAGTCAAATAGAGAACTGAAAATCTTGCTCATAATGATACGAGGTGGAAATATCTTCACCACGAGACGCTTTCTCCTCCATCCAGCACTGAGGCTACGGACGAGGTTAAAGTCTTAGATAGCTGACAGCGAAGGCCAGAGCTGCGGTCACGGCGCCGCTCTCTGCCCACACAGGGATAAATTTGTGGAAGCCTTTGGCACTCTTAAGAACAGACACCTTGCATAGAGCCTGCAGAGAAATGAGAAAAATGTCGCTGTCGTAAGCCCCTGCTGTCAGTGGGGCGATGCGTGAACACAAGAGAGCCCTGAAAGCAGGGACGGCGAGTGGAACTTTTAAAATACCTACAGAAGATTTTGCTTGCCCAGAAAAGCCTGGCGGACAGTGAGGACCACGGACACCAACAGATTCTTGGATGAAGCACAGATAAAGGGTATCTCGGGAGGAATGGCCGGTGCAAGAAGGCATTAGCGTATTTCCATGCCCTACAAAAATACACTCCTGGAAATGGAAAAAAGAACACATTGACACCGGTGTGTCAGACCCACCATACTTGCTCCGGACACTGCGAGAGGGCTGTACAAGCAATGATCACACGCACGGCACAGCGGACACACCAGGAACCGCGGTGTTGGCCGTCGAATGGCGCTAGCTGCGCAGCATTTGTGCACCGCCGCCGTCAGTGTCAGCCAGTTTGCCGTGGCATACGGAGCTCCACCGCAGTCTTTAACACTGGTAGCATGCCGCGACAGCGTGGACGTGAACCGTATGTGCAGTTGACGGACTTTGAGCGAGGGCGTATAGTGGGCATGCGGGAGGCCGGGTGGACGTACCGCCGAATTGCTCAACACGTGGGGCGTGAGGTCTCCACAGTACATCGATGTTGTCGCCAGTGGTCGGCGGAAGGTGCACGTGCCCGTCGACCTGGGACCGGACCGCAGCGACGCACGGATGCACGCCAAGACCGTAGGATCCTACCCAGTGCCGTAGGGGACCGCACCGCTACTTCCCAGCAAATTAGGGACACTGTTGCTCCTGGGGTATCGGCGAGGACCATTCGCAACCGTCTCCATGAAGCTGGGCTACGGTCCCGCACACCGTTAGGCCGTCTTCCGCTCACGCCCCAACATCGTGCAGCCCGCCTCCAGTGGTGTCGCGACAGGCGTGAATGGAGAGACGAATGGAGACGTGTCGTCTTGAGCGATGAGAGTCGCTTCTGCCTTGGTGCCAATGATGGTCGTATGCGTGTTTGGCGCCGTGCAGGTGAGCGCCACAATCAGGACTGCATACGACCGAGGCACACAGGGCCAACACCCGGCATCATGGTGTGGGGAGCGATCTCCTACACTGGCCGTACACCACTGGTGATCGTCGAGGGGACACTGAATAGTGCACGGTACATCCAAACAGTCATCGAACCCATCGTTCTACCATTCCTAGACCGGCAAGGGAACTTGCTGTTCCAACAGGACAATGCACGTCCGCATGTATCCCGTGCCACCCAACGTGCTCTAGAAGGTGTAAGTCAACTACCCTGGCCAGCAAGATCTCCGGATCTATCCCCCATTGAGCATGTTTGGGACTGGATGAAGCGTCGTCTCACGCGGTCTGCACGTCCAGCACGAACGCTGGTCCAACTGAGGCGCCAGGTGGAAATAGCATGGCAAGCCGTTCCACAGGACTACATCCAGCATCTCTACGATCGTCTCCATGGGAGAATAGCAGCCTCCATTGCTGCGAAAGGTGGATATACACTGTACTAGTGCCGACATTGTGCATGCTCTGTTGCCTGTGTCTATGTGCCTGTGGTTCTGTCAGTGTGATCATGTGATGTATCTGACCCCAGGAATGTGTCAATAAAGTTTCCCCTTCCTGGGACAATGAATTCACGGTGTTCTTATTTCAATTTCCAGGAGTGTATATGTAAAAGACTGTTCCCTGCTGACCTGAAACAAGTACTTACGCAAGCACTTATACTTTCGATTGCTGGTCACAGCGATGTTATCCTGCAAGGCCTTCGCCAGCAAAGCTCGCGGCGCCTAGAACTGTTTATGAATGCCTGTGTTCGTTAGATCTGTGGTGTTCGACTTTTTGATGGTATTTCACCCAGTCATATTCAGAGGTATCCTGGCTACGTTCAGACAAGCGCGGGGGTTTCTACACCCACTGTCTTCTCTACTATCTTATCAACGAACACTGCCCTTTTTATCTCTCTTCTCCCTTAATGCTCCCATCAAAGTGAAATACTCTCTGTTCCACTGCATCGGTGCCACGTTCTTGAAGTCCTTCTCAGTAGCTGAAACCCGACTCTGCAATAACCTACCGCATTACATTAGAGAACTGAGTAACATCTCCAGCTTCAGAACACAGTTAATGACGTATCTATTAAGACACCAATAAGGATTACAATTGTCCTCGTACAGATTCGTTACCCTTGTACAATCTTCTTTCCAATCAGATTTGCCTTTTTTACCAGCATTCTTAGCTGGTGCAGTCTCCTTAAATTTTCTTTCCCCAGATCTCGGTCTGCCAGAAAACATCGATTCTGTATACCTATAATTTTTTATAGCTGCCACTATCATTGCTGTTATTACTATCAGTATTATTGTCGTTATTACTATTATTATTTCACTATCAGTGGCAGTCAGTATTAAATTTATTAGTTCATAGTCATTGTTATTTACTCACATTGCCACTTCAGACACTCAAATCATTTTAATAGAATTTGATATTTTGAAATTGTTACTTTTTAGAAAACTATGATCAAAGTGGAACTGTATGTGTAAAACCATGGTACATCGTAAGAGAAGAGCCTGACAGCTCCATTCAGCTCAGGTTATTTACATAAATAACTATTCGACGATATTACTGGGACGCCCAATCGCAACAAAACAGCCAAATAAGCAAGGGCTCTAACATGCATACCTTAAAAGCTAAGAGCACTTCTTCATCTTCGATACTGTGAAACAAATCTTTTCTGCTGCAAGCTGATTGCTTATTTTCAAAGGTGGCTGTACGTACCAAAAGGGAAGAAGGAGTCCAGCAAATATGGGCTCTAACGAGCGTACCTTAAGAGCTATGAAAAAAATGGCTCTGAGCACTATGGGACTCAACTGCTGAGGTCATTAGTCCCCTAGAACTTAGAACTAGTTAAACCTAACTAACCTAAGGACATCACAAACATCCATGCCCGAGGCAGGATTCGAACCTGCGACCGTAGCGGTCTTGCGGTTCCAGACTGCAGCGCCTTTAATCGCACGGCCACTTCGGCCGGCTAAGAGCTATGAGCACTTGTTTATCTCACATCTCTTCTATTGGAAAAAGTGCTCATAGCACTTAAAGTATGTATTTGTAGCCTACGTTATTGCTCTCTTTATTCTTCTTTTGGTTCCTACCGCCTCCTCACCCAAAGTATGGAAAGCAAGACCTTGCAGTAAAAGAGATGTGTTTCACAGTAAGGGTGTCAGGAAAAAAGTTCCAGTATTGACAAAGAAAGTACTAAGCAAAAAGACAAGAAAAAAGTTCCCATAAACATTCGTCGTAAATCTCATATCTTCAGAACTATGGCATGCATTTGTACTAGAAGTATATCTTATAAACCGAGCACTTTGGCACGAGATAAATGAGGAAAATGCATAAGTTCCAAACGTTAGCGCAGCACAATGTGTTTGCATTGGCATCAAGCGTGCATCCAACGCAAGAATTATAGTGTTCCACAGCGTAACACAATAAGTAGTGTACAGGTTAGGTATAATATTTTCATTTGGTGTATCCGTAGTGAACATATGGTGCGATGTTTGTTGTGACACAGGCGTTCAATACTGTAATTTGTTTCCGTGTCAGTGACTGCACGTACAGCTGTCAATGAAAACCTAGTATCCAACACAGCGGATGGCATTTGGGCAAGCGGATGGAAGCAGCCTGTAGGTGTGTAACCTGTATGTTATCAAATCCGTAAAGATATTCAGTACTCTGTTCCACAGATTCTTGGAAACGGGATCCTTAGCACCACGAGCATGAGATCGTGGCAGACAGCAAACAAGAGGTACACCTGATGTGGAGCAAGGAATATTAGAAGATGTGGAGCACAGCCCAGGAACAAGTATCCAAAGAAAAGCTTCAGCGGAAAGTATTCCTAAGTCTGTTGTGTGGACAGTCCTGCCTGAACAGTTGGCCTATATGGTGGGAATGCTGGGGGACGGGGTAGATTACCTTCAATTAGAAATATTCCCAACAATCAGTAATATAATGATATTTATTAAATACGAAGAAATACTCTAATTCAGTGATGCTCCTTCTTGTGAAATGTCTAGCACAGTTAGTCGTTTGAAACTACTACAAGACCTCTGAAATATTAAAGCCCTTTCAATGTGTCTCTGAGTGATGCCTAAGTAGAGTCCAGAACTGGTCTACGATGTCCACGAAACTTACGTCTCGGAGAAGACGAACGAACACTGCATCTTGTCCACTCGGCCGTAACTGGAGACTGTACACGACTCTGCGCACTAAAGAGAACTGTCCGCCGTAGCTCAGTGCTCCGGTGTTTAACGAGACGTCGACCAATAGCTATTCACACACGTGATGCCCATGGGTTAGCAACTGCGGCACCTGTTGGACCTCGGTATAGTACGTGCTTCCAGCCCATACAGTTGCTGCACAACGAGAGTTTGGAGTTAGGATTATGGGTTGTGGTGCGGTAGTCTCTATCCCTACCACGTGCAGGGAGTCCAAGCTCCACTGCCACACGGTCGGTCACCACACTGCAATTCTGCCAGTGGTTCCTCCAAACGTGTACTTCTGATCCGCAGTTCACGGCGAAGCTTTTGTTTTCTGATGAAACGGGTTTCATAGACGGTAACGTAAATTACCATAATAAGCAAGTATGGACCGATATCACTTAAAGACAGACTGCAACAGCACACATCTAGCATCAATGTACAGGCACGCGTCCACGGGGACATATTGTTAGGCCTCTACGTTCTACACAAAACACTGAATAGTGCTAGGTATTGTCACTTTCTTCGGAGAAAATTACCTGTTTCGCTGGAGCATATGCGATTACTTGATGGGCTGCAAGTACTGTATGATGGGACACCGTCCATTTTGAACTTCGTGTGAGGCGATTCCCAACACCAGTCTCAGGAGCAAAGGATTTGTAGGGGAGGGCAACACCTTGGCCTGCCTATTCTTCTGATCTTATCCCAGTGGAGTCAGGCATTGGGAACATGTATAGGCCTTGTTATATGCGGTTTCCGTAAATGATGCGGATACACTACGAGAACGCGTGTTCAGTGCCTGTGACGCAATCCGGCGACAACCATTCATGCCTTACACCCTTTTCAATACGAGCACATTGTTTCTGTCATGCTTTATGTCTTTACGTGAGAGAAGTAGCACAATATATTGTACCTGAGACGGTTTGTAAGTAGCCTAAAGCTATTATATTTTTAGGCATTCGTAAAGACCAGTGAACGATAATTACGTAATATCCATATCCCATCTTTTAAAATATGTCCAATGCTACAAGAGTATTTGCAAAGAATCATATCCTCCTAGAAACAGACACTGAGATAGAAGTTAAAATCAAATACAAAAGGTATAAAATATTTCTCTAGGTCTTGGAACAAGTTGAAAGTTGCCATATATTGCAACTTCTACACTACTGGCCATTAAAATTGCTACACCAAGAAGACGACGTGCTACAGACGCGAAATTTAACCGACAGGAAGGAGATCCTGTAATATGCAAATGATTAGCTTTTCAGAGCATTCACACAAGGTTGGCGCCGGTGCAGACACCTACAACGTTACCAACCGAATTCTCATACACAAACAGCAGTTGACCGGCGTTGCCTGGTGAAACGTTGTTGTGATGCGTCGTGTAAGGAGGAGAAATGTGTACCATCACGTTTCCGACTTTGATAAAGGTTGGATTGTAGCCTATCGCGACTGCGGTTTACCGTATCGCGACATTGCTGCTCGCATTGGTCGAGATCCAATGACTGTTAGCAGAATATGGAATCGGTGGGTTCAGGAGGGTAATACGGAACGCCGTGCTGGATCCGAACGGCCTCGTATCACTAGCAGTCGAGATGACAGGCATCTTATCCACATGGCTGTAACGGATCGTGCAGCCACGTATCGATCCCTGAGTCAACAAATGGGGACGTTAGCAAGACAACAACCATCTGCACGAAGCCGGCCGCGGTGGCCGTGCGGTTCTGACGCTGCAGTCCGGTACCGCGGGACTCCTACGGTCGCAGGTTCGAATCCTGCCTCGGGCATGGGTGTGTGTGATGTCCTTAGGTTAGTTAGGTTTAAGTAGTTCTAAGTTCTAGGGGACTTATGACCTAAGATGTTCAGTCCCATAGTGCTCAGAGCCATATGCATCTGCACGAACAGTTCGACGACGTTTGCAGCTGCATAGACTATCAGCTCGGAGACCATGGCTGCGGTTACCCTTGACGCTGCATCACACACAGGAGCGCCTGCGATGGTGTACTCAACGACGAACCTGTGTGCACGAATGACAAAACGTCATTTTTTCGGATGAATCCAGGTTCTGTTTACAGCATCGTGTTTGGCGACATCGCGGTGAACGCACATTGGAAGCGGGTATTCGGCTTATCACCCAGCGTGATGGTATGAGGTGGCATTGGTTACACGTCTCGGTCACCTCTTGTTCGCACTGACGGAACTTTGAACAGTGGACGTTACATTTCAGATGTGTTACGACCCGTGGCTCTACCCTTCATTCGATCCCTGCGAAACCCTACATTTCAGCAGGATAATGCACGACCCCATGTAGCAGGTCCTGTACGGGCCTTTCTGGATACAGAAAATGTTCGACTGCTGCCCTAGCCAGCACATTCTCCAGATCTCTCACCAACTGAAAACGTCTGGTCAATGGTGGCCGAGCAACTGGCTCGTCACAATACGCCAGTCACTACTCTTGATGAACTGTGGTATCGCGTTGAAGCTGCATGGGCAGCTGTATCTGTAGACGCCATCCAAGCTCTGTTTGACTCAATGCCCAGGCGTATCAAGGCCGTTATTATGGCCAGAGGTGGTTGTTCTGGGTACTGATTTCTCAGGGTCTATGCATCCAAATTGCGAGAAAATGTAATCACATGTCAGTTCTAGTATAATATATTTGTCCAATGAATACCCGTTTATCATCTGCATATATTCTTGGTGTAGCAATTTTAATGGCCAGTAGTGTATATATTCGGTTTATTATGGGTCTACTACTGGCAAGCAACCCTCTGGTCGACTTCCATATGTCGGCAGCAGCGACCGCTACTGCGGTTTTCCCTCCCGACGACCTTTCAGGCGAGTGTGGTGTCAGCCAGTGAGGAGCAAGGACGCTCAGACCCTAGGCATGGATTGCAAGTTTTGAACGGGGACAAAACGTTCTGTTTGAGGCTGTGCTAAAGCAGTACTTTTTCTTATGGTGTGTTACTGAAAGTGGCTGCTTGTAAGTACAATGAGAAGGATAGTGAGTGAGTGAGCGAGATTGCGAGTGAGAGATAGCTATATCAGGAAAGAACAGTGGGTTTGTGTTAGTGAAGTGTTGCTGAAAATTATAATCCCCCTCACTGGAATTTTTCTGAAACAGAAGGTAATATATTTCTACAGTTAAACTCCTATCATGCAACTATTATGGAGCAGGAGGTAACACTTTTGTTTGACGAGCCATATTGGCTTGTCGAAATTTCTTGGGCACTGATAATGCGTAGCAGACTGGCACTCGCAGTAACTGTCAAATGGCGCAGATTACATATTGTTTATGATCCGTATTTGATTTTCGATCCGGTCTTGGAAAACGGCTTTTATTTCACCAGATAGGTTTTGCATCTCACCAGCTTCTTTTAAATGCATGTTATGGAGCAGGTGTTTGTGTGACTGTGCTGACAGCATCTTGTGTCTCCTTTAACATTAATCGCTTTGTGTTGTGTAAAATCTTTGTTTTCTTGAGATCAAATAATAATCACAAAATCAAATGAAATCTGTTGCCTTCATTTCTTCTATCAGTTTAATAAAACGAAATAAGATATTGCAATGTAGTAGTAGTGAGGTGACGTGAGACCTTGCACCATTGCTTCATGCAGAAGGAATTAAGTAAATATTGTCATGCCTTTAATGCAATCGATAGTTCAGTAAGAACCACTTCTACTAGTACTAATTCTTATTCTTTAAACTTTTCCGGTGTGAAGAGTATTCCATGAAACTTCTGGATTTCAGACCTAAAGAAATATTATATCATAGAAATCTTATGGTCTCCCCAAAAAACTTGTGCTCTGCTCCGATCGATGAATGACGATCTATGATTGAGAAGGGTGGAATCTACAGAATATCTTATCCGTATGGGAAGACCTACACTGGTTATACAACATGCACAGTACGTGCAAGGTGCGTTGAACATTATTACCTTACTCACCTTTCATAGCCCATTTACACTGGTGCTTATACAGGGTGGCTGTAAGTAACCTGAAAAGCTTTTAAGCATGTTGCAGGGTAGGTTGTGCTGAGCAATAATTCTTAAAAAAAATTGGTACATCGCGCCTTTTGCGATTAAATGTCATTGAAGTTAGCCTATCAGGCCATGCGCCCGTCACATACAATCAGTGTCATTTGTTTTCATAGCTTAGATGACAGCACACGAGACTTCTCATCCTTTGGCTCAGGTTCGTTTCCTACTGCCTTCCCACGAGCAGTTTTTATGCCGCTCTGTTTTTCCGTTTTAGGAAACCAAACGAAGAAATCGTTTCTGGTGGGCCGCTTGAGTCTGCACGCACGATGGCCCGCTTGGTTAATTTCAATGCCACTTCATCGCAAAAGGCGCGATGTACCAAATTCTTTTTAACAGTTATTGCTCAGCACATCGTGCCCTGCAACACCACTATGAGATTTTCAGATTGTTTCTGATCACCCCTGTATACCCGTATCGGAGTCGCGCTGAACTGAACTACATATGCACTGCTTGAAAGTCCTGAAAAGTGATATTTTTGATCGCCCCTTCTACAACGTCCACCAAAAGGGAACAATGGGACTGGAAGACCATAAACAATGTGCTCGGATTGAAAAGGGTGTAAGGCAGGAATGCAGTCTCTCGCCTCTACTGCTCAGTTCGTACATAGAAGAAGCAATGACGGAAATTTAAAAAAAAAAGATTCAAGAAAGAGATTAAAATTCAGGGTGAATGGATATCAATTATAAAATCCGCTAATGGCTTTTCTATCCTCAACGAAATTGAAAATGAATTGCAGGATATGTTGATTGGAATGAACAGTCTAATGCGTACAGAATATGGAATTGAGAGGAAGCCGAAGAAATACCAAAGTAATGGAATCAGCTATACCACAAACTATGGTTCATCTGAGAACAACCCTACGCTGGTTCAGGAATACTTTACCATTTCACTTTGATTAAAGTGGCAGCAGAAACCTTCACGCTATGGATGAGGAGCAGTACCCTGTGGCAGCTCTAATGTCCTGACGCATTCCCGAAAACTTGCAAACTACGCGGTCTGACGTTCTGATTATCAGAAGGCGGAATAATTCCCTAGCAGAACCATGAAATCCCAGCAGATTTCAGTGTGAGGTGCACCCGTTCGCTGGTCTGGCCAAACCAGTTTGGCTCACTGGCACCATGGTGTGCTGGAATTGTCAAACGTCAGATGGTCTACTCAGGACGATTAAGCTCATCCATGTGACACGTGATATGTCCGAAAAAATATGCAGCTCCACAGCCGGTACTGTTGGAAACTAACACTGGTTCTTAGTCCACAAGAAACAAATCAAACTATCCTCTATTTATAGAATGTGTCCTGTAGGCCTGGTAGCCAATCCAGACTGTTGGGAGAGGAAGTCTCCACTTTGCATTGCCTGAGAGGAGCCAATCAGTGACTCCAAACCTCTCATGTCTGAAATCGATTTTAAACTAGGCAGACATCATACTTATTGTAAGCATAGCCGTTTTTGGCATAAAACATCTAGATGAGACCACAATCCCTCATTTATCGAGGGATCTGATCTTCCCAGGCCAACCATTCCCAATTTCTGAAAGAAGGCGTTTAAGCTTCCCAGACAGTCGTGTCCATGAAATATAAGTTTTTCCTGCTCATCAAAAGAACCTGGCATCAGATGGTCTTGCCTCCACTAAACACGTGCACCAGCCACTCTGTTCGTATGATCCCAGCTTCTAAAGTGAGAATGCATGGAGTTTCATGCCCTTACCACCATTTGCACAAAGACTTAGTTTACAGCAGTCTCTTTTAAATAGCGTCCTCCAGTCACTTTTCGTCAACTGGGCACCTTCATGACAGACTGTCACCCAGCCCAGGTGAAATGTTTTGCAAACCAGCGCCCTCCTGTTTGACCCTAAGTGGAAGGAGGGGACTGCTATGGCAAGAAGGCCCTCTGCACGTGCAATCAACTGAGCATTACTTCTCAGAATCACTCAGACAACGTGGTCACTGCACTCAGCATTTATGGCCACCAGTCCATCTTCCTCCCTGTTCATTGCCTCCAATACAGCCCCTTGGATATATTCTCGACATTTTACACATGCAGTTATAAGAACACTCTACCCACAATTTGCTCAAGGAAAAAATTCATAAATTACACATACCAAATGTAATATTGGGAACAGTGAGATCATAGTTAAAATATGAATGCTAATCTGACTGACAATGTTGTTAAAATGAGGGAGTGGCATGCAACCTCTCAATAAATTTAGTTCATGGTTATCTATCAAGAATTATAGTACTGTTAATGACGATACGACTTCTTAAAGAGCATTTTTGTAAGAACAGGAAATTCTGAGTTCCAAATTTGGAGAGTTTTGGGCAGCTTAATTACACTTCTACAAATGTCAATCGAGAAACTCTTTATGGAGAATGTGCAGCTCCATTGGAACAAAGCTAGTGGTGTTGACACCTACCTGACCCCACTCATCCTGCCTGTTGCACAGTTATTTGGGAAGACCATCTGCTGGCTACAGTCCTAGATTAAGAATTACAAGCACCGTCTTGGCATAACTGTAGTGTTTACTAAATTAATACGATGGACGAAACATTGGATACGTCTTCTGAGATGTAAAACAAAGTTGTTATGTGCTGACTGTTGTTACACTATTTACATGGTTCAAATTCCACCCTTGTAGCGCACTCTCGGCCTCAGACGCTGCTGCCTGCATGAGTGCCCTACATGTAGATAGTGTTTCTGTTATAAGTCTTTAGACGATTTTGAATTTTTATAATATATTTGTCTAATCTATTTGTCCACATCACCATAGAGCCTACTTGTCTCGAATCACATGAGAAAACGAGACCGGGATCACATAAAAAGTTGATATGTACTTACAATTACTTTGTTCTTAAATACAGCCCCCATGCTGTTTCTGGCACTTTTATTCCCCTGCTCACATTATCGGCCACTTCACAATGGCCTATCCCTTCTTATCCCAACCCGATTATGATTTCCAAAGCATCCATGCACTCGGAATAAGATCAAGACTCACAGCATTCTTTAAGGGGATGTCCTCTTCTGTGCAATGAATGTGTGTGGCACGCGTTCGGTGGTCCAGAAACATAGCCGCACGGAGTGGCTGCACGGTTTGAGACACCATGTCACCGATTGCGCGGTCCCTTCCGCCTGAGGTTCGAGTCCTCCGTCGGGCATGGGTATGTGTGTTGTTCATAGCATAAGTTAGTTTAAGAAGAGTGTAAGTCTAGTAAACGATGCTCTCAGCAGTTTAGCCCCTGAGGAATCCACACACGTTTGAACTTTTTTTTCTGATACCGCTACCTCATCTTCTGTCAATTCGGAAGCAGAAACTGAGGAAGAAGTAGTGGGAATTAGACATTATTTCTAAATAACAAATTAATAAAACTCGTTCTCTATTTGCCTAAAGTCATTCGAAAATCAGCGACTTGTATTACATCTAACTTTGTTACGAATCTGCTTTTATACAAAAGGGACGACAGATGATAAGATGATAGAAAATATACCGGAAATATTAACAAAAGCAAAAAACAATAGACAAGTCTTTCATCTCTAGTGTTACGAGACAAATGTTCCGATAGCAGTTCTTGGGCTTGCACGCAACTTTATGCCTCGAATGGCGTCCATTGTGCGGTCATCTTGATAATTTGGGATTCTACATGGATTCAGCTTACTGCTCATGATTCCTTGTGAGATATACTCTGCCATATCTCGAGAGATCAAGGCTGTAGATTATCAGGAGAACCATTGAGCCGTTCGCAGAAGTAAGGGAGAGATACTGGCCGACTTAACCTCTGCATCTATCAATTGATGCGCTGGAATAGCATTTGGCTAAAATTAACCTGCGAAAGGAAAATACCTTGCTTTTAGTTTTGATTCCACGAAGAGCTTCAGTCTGAGACGTTAACTGATTTAGAGGAGCTCCGAAAAAGTTGAAACTTTGTTGTTGCCTCCTTCAACTTCTTCTTCTTTAGTTACAGCAGCTGCCAGTATTTGTACTTTATGTTCTAGACCAAAATTCTCATCTTACAAGTACAAATAGACATTTAACCTGAGACATTTACAGCATTCAGTTTTAAATCTTAATTTGTACCTGAACCCAGCTTTTAGTACATAAAGTTTTTAAAACGTCCAATGTTATTTTATGTAAAATGTGAACGCTGATGTCTGACTGTTCTAGGTCGCAGGAGTTTGTATTTGATATCCACTAATCACAATGTAAAAGTCCAGTATATCTGCGTAAAATTAGCACTTAATACGAATTAAGACTCGCAGAATGTTCTAGAAAAATCATTTAAGGCAATAATAAAATTTGAACGAATACGTTTTCAAAACAAAAAATGTAATTAATTGAACTATTGAAAAGTCCATAAGTGAAAAGGTGTAAAATTATAAAGCTACAGGAAACAACTTTTAAATGAAGAAAAAAGAAATGAAATCGTAACAAAAACGTGAAATTTAAACTTGTAATTCTTATATTCCAAAGCTAATTTTATTATTGATTTTCTTCGAAATCAACATGTAATGAGTGAAGAACTGTGTTGACTACCTATAAGTATCACATGACATATCAGATCAATAAAAACACGAAAATTAATATCAGTCACAAACCTACTCACACAACATAGGCAGAGAATTTTCTTTTCATCAGTTTCTAGAAAAATGGGAGGACAATAGCAAAGAATTATATCATGCAAAAAAATAAAGTCGTGTGACAATATTGACTGACCCTGAGGAATATGACTAGGTATTTAAATGGAAAAAATATTTCCTGGAACAAACTGGTTTATTTTCTTCGATGAATATGAGGAGTCTGCATTACCTATAATTCTGACGGCTACAATAAGAGGAATAAGAGGACACAGATCATACTTCGGTGTTTGAGCTGTTGATGAACAGGGAAGGAAATTTGTGGAAAGCAGCACCAGAAAAACTATCTGAATGGTGCGAAAAGTGGCAGTTGACACTAAATAACGAAAAGTGTGAGGTAATCCACATGAGTGCTAAAAGGAACTCGTTAAACTTCGGTTACACCTTAAATCATTCTAATCTAAAAGCCGTAAATTCAACTAAATACCTAGGTATTATAATTACGAACAATTTAAATTGAAAGGAACACATAGAAAATGTTGTGGGGAAGGCTAACCAAAGTCTGCGTTTTATTGGCACGAGACTTAGAAAATGTGACAGACCTACAAAGGAGACTGCCTACACTACGCTTGTCCGTCCGCTTTTAGAATACTGCTGCGCGATGTGGGATCCTTACCAGATAGGACTGATGGAGTACATCGAAAAAGTTCAAAGAAAGGCAGTACGTTTTGTATTATTGCGAATGGGAGAGAGTGTCACAGAAATGATACAGGATTTGGGCTGGAAATCATTTTAAAAAAGGCGTTTTTCGTTGCGACGGGATCTTCTCAAGAAATTCCAATCACCAAATTTCTACTCCGAATGCGAAAATATTTTGTTGACACCGACCTACATAGGGAGGAACGATCACAACGATAAAATAAGGGAAATCAGAGCTCGTACGGGAGGATATAGGTGTTCATTCTTTCAGCGCGCTATACGAGATAGGAATAATAGAGAATTGCGAAGGTGGTTCAATGAACCCTCAGCCAGGCACTTAAATGTGATTTGCAGAGTATCCATGTAGATGTAGATGTAGACCTAATGCTCTGCTTTCGAATTTATCTAGTGCGTATAATAAACTGCACTCGCATTCGTGAGAATTGGGGTTTAACTCCACGTTCGTCGGTCCGTTTTCCAAAATTACCAGAACTCACTAAAGGCAAACGCTGGGTGCTTCCCTTGAAAAGAAGAGAGCTTGTATCATTCTCCATCAGTGTCCGGTCCAGACTCGAGTTCTCTGTCTCATTACCTCGTACCTCATCTTCAGTAGAGGATCATTCAATAAATATTGCTGCATTTTGAATTTTTTTCTTTTTTTGAACTGTTTTCCAGCCCGTAGTGTACAGAGGAAAACGAACTTCGTTGCTTCAGTTTTTATGTTTCTTTTTCACGTGTGTGAAGTCTGGAACAAATCCGGCAGATGACAGAGCCGTCGGCTCCATTCAAGCACTCATTACACTCGTTCAAAGAAATGCATTTTAATCTAATTCTTGATTACAGAAAACAACCTTGGTGAACATGTGTGCAATGTGTGGTAATGATAAACCTGATGGGTTCTTTCATCTGAACAATTTGAGGCCAATGGAGAGAGCGTTTTGTCGGTATCGACACGGGTGACGAACGTGGGTTCACTTCTTGGCGCCGGAAACGAAAAGGCAGTCACTGGAGGGGAACCACCAGTCAAAAGAGAAGAACTGTACAACTTCAAGATTCTCGATGTAGGATACACATAGAAGATGTTGAGAGCGGAATTCATGGAGGGAAAACACGCTTACGCAATGCGGCACTGAGATCCAGGAAGGCGACCCCAATTACTTCTCCTCTCTGATAGCCGTCTTCGATGTACTGTGTGAGATTAAGGATTTGGCCACAGCATGATTTTCCTGGTCGAAATGCAGCTTGTTCGTTAATGAGGGCTTTGTCCACATGATCAGCTGTGCGTTTCAGGATCATTCGCTCCAGCACTTTAAATAGATGACAAAACAGTGAGACAGCCCGGAAATTTTTAGCTTCAGCTGGGTCTTTCCCTGGTTTTAGTAACGCAACAACCCAAGCTTTCCTCCACAGTTTAGGAATTTGCATTGTTATAATACAGTTATTCATTAGCTTTAGGATCCATGCTTGTATTCTTGGTCGAAAATGTTTAATTTACTCAGATCTCAGATCGTCGAGGCCAGCGGCCTGATTGTTTTTCAAATCGTTGATGGCTTCGTGTAGCTCCTGAATGAAGACCGGGCCAGCTAGGAAGCTAATCTCCTTGTTCAATTTTCTTTTGATTTTGCCATTCCTGATTTTCCTTTTAGTTTTTCCGTCCATGAGCAGTTTGTGAGCTATCTGATCAGGTGTAACTTCACTGTAATTTGGTTGTGGTTCTGTTGGGTCGTTGCTGAGACTTTTGAGCAGTTTCCATGCCTTCCTACTGCTGTGCTTCATGTCCATCTCTTGTTGAAGGTTGCACCACTTTTCCTTTCTCGCTTCAGAGATACCAGACATCAGTATCTCACCTGCCTGGATTGTTTCCTCTAAAAATGGGTCCTTATTTAAAGTTCTTCATACTTTTTCATAGCTTCCTTGCTGCTACCATTGAGTCCAGCAATATACTGGGTGCGGCACCCTCTAGGTATGCGCCGTCGAGAGATTTTCTTGACGAGGTCTGTAAAAGTTTCATATGATTGTACTTCAGGTTTAATTTCCAAGATCGCCTTATCAAGGTCCACTGTGAAGAGTTCCCAATTAGCTTTTTTAAAGTTGAAGCGTCTCTTGAAGGGCATCACATCTGGTTTGATTACTGCCGCAATGCAGGAAGTTGTTGCTCTGTGTTGCGATCTTGGAATTGGGTCCTCGATTTGCTTTACAGTTTGCAAGGATACCTTCTCGGAGACAAAGATGTTATCTGGATTATATCGTCGTTTCCATCTTCCGCTGTTAAATGATGCAGGCAACTTTGGGTCATGTATCAATTTCAGTTTAGCCTGGTCTGCCTAGATCTCCACCATTTCGCCGTCGTCATTTGTCTCTTTATAGCCCCATGCGAGACCGTGACATTTAAAATCTCCTAGTACAACTTTAATGTTTTTTGAATGGAAATTTCTAGGCTTCGTAAATTTGGACCTCGTACTGGGTGGTTTTTACACGGATGTTACAGTACATAAATGTAGCTCAATAGTTAAAATTTCTATATTTCTTCGCAGGTCAAAGCACAGGAGCATACGTCTAAGTTCGGTTTCACATATATAGCACTTCCGTACCTTTCGTGTGGTCTCTCAAGAACTAATTTCATGCCCTGTATTTTTGGTCTATACCTAGTTGGTGTTCTGTGTGTTACTTGTAACACTAAAACATCACAGTTGTTTCGTTTGCACATGTCAGATAATAAAATTTCTTTATTTACAGATAAGCCTTCAGTATTGCAGGAAGTTGTCACTAGTGATGGTCTTGAAAAAAAAAACCTTTTTTGGGGCTCTTCGGAGAGCTGTTTTGGCATCTTTGGTTTTGGTGCTCCGGTGTTTGCAGGATTGGCCGACTAGGTCGTTTCCAGGGGACGCCCGATTGCTTGTTGTTCGTGTGGTGAATGCAATCTTCGTGGAGGCTCCTGCAGTTTCCCCCGAAAGAAATGATGATGATTAGGAAAACACAACGTCCAGTCCCTGAGCGGAGGACATCTCCGACCCAGCCGAGAATCGAACCCGCGCATTTAGAATTGATATTATGTCGCGCTGACCACCCAGCTACCGGGTGCGGACACAAGAACGTTTATAAACAGGGAATACATGCTCATAGGCATGTTGAAAAGTGGAAATGCAGTACGTGAAAAAGCATAAAAGTAATACGTGTAGAAGACGTTAATTGATAGTGCTGCCAAATTCTAACCCTTAAGAACAAGTATAGTCTCAGAAAAAATTGGTGGGTCATTACTAACTGAACGACCCTGGTAATGTACCTTCCTTCTCACCATCCTACATAACATTTCCAAGGAGACCGTTCGTCGCAGCGTCCCAGGCGGATCACCTGCCCTGTGTTGTTACTATGCAGACTAGTACCAAGAGGTTTCGTATTTTATCCAAGCACTGGTACTTATCCTCATGACTGAAGGTTACACGCCACCAGAAGTGCTCTCCTTTCCGGTCAAGTAACAATGGAGTATTGATAGCTCATTCATCCACTTGGTACCAAACCACGAATGGTATTTAAGTGGGAAGCTGTGGTTCGCAATGAAGTAGATGTTATAATCGATCCTAAATATGTTCCATTGGATTCGGTCTGTACTCTGGGGAGACCAGTGCATTTCAGGAATGTTATTGTCGGCTAAACATTGCCTCACAGATGCTACTTTATGACAGGGTGCATTGACATGGTCCTCCGTAGTTCACTGTTCTCACTACATACGATGGGAGTTAACGTTCTCCAAGTATTTGCTGAACTCAAACACTCCTATCGAATTTCCACAATGTATAGCGTAGTTTATCACAGCACATCACTTGATTTCATCGTCCACTACCCATTGACGTCGGTCCTTACACCGCCTCAAGTGTTGCTTAGCATTCACTACAGAAACGTGTGACTCATGAGAAGCTGTTCCACAGTTGTAACCCACTATATTTAACTCCATATGCTCCGTCATTGTGCTACATGGGCAGCTGCCAGCACTTTGGAATTCACGAGTGATGTCACCTGATATTTTTACAACCACTCTACGCAACGATCGATGGCCACTGTCCGTCAATACGTGTGGTCCACCTGGTCTTAGTTTAGCTGTGGTCGCTCCTTCACGTTTCCACTTCAGAATCGCATCAGCAGCAGTCGACCTCGGTAGCCTTAGAAATGTTGAATTCTCAATGGTGGATTTGTTTGTCAAGTGACGTCTAATGAGTAGTAAGCTTTCCACGTCACTGATCTCTCCTGACCAACCCATTCTGACGTCACTGCTCGTCTGCTGACAGCACAATAGTCCCCTGCCTCCTTTTACACTCCCTGGTCCACCTCTGGTGAGATCTAGTGCTCAATCCTGCATTACAAAGAGGCGTCAGGACAGTTTTGATTGGCTATTGAATAACATGCAGAACCGCAAACCCTTCTCTTGTGGCGTAGCACGTTCTTCCTCCGACGTCTTCAACTGAATGCGACCAACAGACCTCCATGAAATTGCCAATGTCTTGCCCATTCTTGTTCAGTTGCTACTTCAATTACGTTTTCCACGTAGATACGAAAGATTCTGTCCTTTGCTAACGAATGTTTTTTAAGTTTGTTACCTATCACGTTTCGCCTATTTATACTAGGCATCATCAGTGGTTTCCTTGTATCTACTCATTATATTTATCCATGTGTTCTTCTGTGGGCACCGTAAGCTCACAGTATGGATTTCCTATTGATAAGTCACTTTTGTACGTTTCACTATACATAACCTTTTCTGTTGCTCACTGCACATCGACTTGCTCGCTTGTTGAAGAGTTGAAACCACTAATGACGTTTAGTATGAATAGGCGAAACCCGTCTGTTTTGTTTCTAACTTAACACCCATCTGCAAAAGAGAACATTTTGATCATCTACACAATTACCTTAACTAACCTATATCAAGTTTTACTGAAAACAGTGAACCATGAAAAGCTTTATTGTGAAAACTGGCCATCTCCCTTTTTAATTCTGCACTATGTTACGATATACACAGCTATTTCTGAAAATTGCGACGTCATGAAGAACACGATACAAACACTACAATCCTTTCAGAGTATGCTATTCAAATATTTTTCAGTGCTTGCTGAAATCTGTCGAAACTGGTTTTTCACATCACCAGCTGTCATGGAAATCTTTATTATTGATAGCAGTTTCCATTTTTCCTAAGGTAGACTCTGTTTATTGATTTCTGTGGTCTAGCTCGTGTTTTTCACGATTTCTAGAATTAGATGAATGTCGTGTATGTATACAAACAGATACTATTTAAAAAAAATTCTTGTACCTCATTGTGACTGGTAAAAATTGGAACTGACAGAGATAATATTTTTATAGCGGCTGATCCTCTAGAGCACGGTATTAAACGATCAGAAATACTGCCTCATCTGAATGATAATTTCGGTGGCTTTATAAATGTCTGTTGATCGCTGTGTTCAGAAAAATAACAGGAATGATTTGTACTTATTCTTCTACATAAATTTTAATCTGTTCATAATAATCTGAGATGACAGCGCTTCTTCCCATAACCAAAAATATTGTGTATCTCCTTGGGATGTTCACTGAGCTCTTTTTCTTTATTCTCATTTATTATTGTAAAACGATTATATTTTAAGGTTTTCTTTATCTTTTAGGAAGGAAGAAGTGTAATTATGGGGCCCTGCCTAATAAATATGTAGGCTGGGATGTCATTGCAGCACTATTTTTAGCCAAAAATTGATGAACAAGAAGTGAAGTGTGACCAGGTACATTGTCATGGTGCAAAATTCATCAGTCGTATCGCCACATATCCTGGCTTAGAAAATGATTAGCCTTTAAAAAGTGACAATATGTGATATCTTGCTTCAGATACTTGCATTCGTGTAGCACACAATCATTCCCAATAATTTTATTACAGTATGGTAACAACAGCTGTCTTGAAGAAGTGTGGTAGCTTCACGGTACTGACTGATAAGTTGTTGATATTTCAGTTCCATAAGGGTTAACTGATGTAATATCCTGAAAGTGTAATACTGCAAAGACATTAGAAACTGAGTGTACAGTAAGCCATTCAGTCATTATCAGCGGCACTATGCCAATTACACCTTGATGCCTACTAGTTTATTCAAGTCCTTAGTATAAGGCAATTAGAGATGGTGTAAAAATTAATTGCAGTGTTAAGATCATATTGACAAAATAAAATTTGATGTTTGAGATTTAATTCTTATTGGTCATCAGTTGTCTGTGTATAATGTAATAATGCTTGAAAATCTAATTCTTAAACAGCATATTAGTATGGTGTAATAACCATTGATACTACCGTAATCATCATATTGTATAACGTTTCGTTTTCTTAAAACTCAAAGGAAAGTTAGTAACACAGTTAATGATAATAGTAATACAATATTATAAATTTCATTTCTGATAACTGAAGGAAACTTCACAAGTCAAGATTGATAGAAAAACATATAATTGTATGACCAGTTTCGAGAGAGCTATGCTGTCATCTTCTGTTTTAATGCTTTAAAATTTTGCATCATATTGTCCAACGTCTTTTTGAAAAACATTAAAGCATAAGATCCATTGATGACACCATAGCACTGTCAAAACCCGTCACCAAGTAAAATACCTTTGTTAACGAACTTGGTCAGCAACGTTTTCTTCTGTTATCATACATTGCAGACCGCCTGGCAATGTCAGGAACACATAAAATGAATTTCTGTTTTGCATTTGTTGCTGAATTTATTTGATTTATAGTAAATACATTATTTGTTTGTATAATATGACTATAAAAGTGTCTTATTAATGAATAACTAATTAAGTAGTGCTCTCAAACGTTTTCACTAACAAATAATAGCTAATTATTCTTCCTAAATGCCTAACTGATGAATATGTTGTAAAATTTTTGGTAAAGATATTTGAATTAAACATTATAAAGATAATGAGTCTTAAAATAGTAGAATAATAGTAAAAGTAGATGTTCTTAATTGAAAAAATACGACAAAATTATTATACGCTTAAGTTTGTTGTCATATTATTAACGTAAAACTTATTTGTCTTGATGTTCCTGTTACAACTTTCTCCAATTTGTAATAATAATCTGTATGAGATTATTATGAATGTTACATCACTCAGGCTTGCAGCTCATGACGAATGTTGTTTAATTTCAACACCGAAGAAGAGGCGAAGGAGAAATTAATTTAATGTTTGAACAAATATCGATTCTAAGATTCTCATACAACTGAATTATAGCTGGAAATGATAAATATTTAGACATTTTAAATAAATTTGGAAGTTCTTGTGCCCTGAGAATTATCAGAAGGATAAACAAATTTAAAGGAAGGTTATAAAATCTGGTAGAAAAGGAAATAGTGAAATGCTGTACAACTTACGTGAGTAGGCAAGAACTGAAAGGAGTCACAACAATGCGTCCACACAAGCATGGAAATAACGACAACCGCAAGATAGGAAGCAAGGAATGACAGTTAATATTTGAAAAGACAGCCATAACCACCGGCCCCAATGGTTCCTTTTGTAACCGGGTCAAGGTTGCGCTTGTGACACACAAGAGAGTTGGGCGTCGGAGACTTGGAGTTAGTGATAACTTATACGAAAGTGACAAGTTGAACCTGTTGCCACTACTTCAGCTCTTTGCTTCTTCTGCCGCTGCCAAACAGTGGAGATTACTCTGAGATCTGTAGGATTATCACATTGCTTTCTACTTTCCTCTAGACTTGGTAGTTCCTCTTATAGCTATAATGTTTCATTATATCACAAACTCTACTGGTACATGCGCGATATTCAAACAAGTATTTAACAAAAGTGTGTAATTCATACTGTGGTTCCTATTTTTCTTATTAAATTTTTGTCAACATCGTCTCCTTCCTTCTTCCGTAATACTCTCACAGCTGCAAACTTCATAGCAGTATGGAGCACGCAGAACCAATATCCGTAAAGTGCTGAATTTGTTTGCTGTGTCTGCTGTACCTTCGATCGGTACACAAATTCAGAGTGTTTTTTATGGATGGCGTCGCCACCTGTTCACACAGATGTCCGTCCAGGTAGCAGATCTACGGATCACAGAACGTTGAGAAGTTTTTAGGCTTAACGCTGGACCGCCACTTCGTAAAAAACTACTGCACGATAACATTATTCACGTCCATTCGTTGTGTGTTTGATGCACGAACACGCGCGGGGAAATTAATGGACGTTATATTCAGAGAAGTTTAAAGTATTACAACGTTTGAAAATCATATTAGAAAACTAAGTGTGCGTTGTCGTTAAAATTTTATCAAATGGCTGTTTTGTTAAAAAGGCGGTATCATCCATTTATTATAATCTTCTCATTTTACTACAGTTTTGAGTTCTTAGCTCGTGGTACGTGTACTTATACGTGCTTATCACTTCTGTGGGAGATTTGTGTTTACACTCCCATTAAATAGAACAACTTTTGAAATTATTAGGTAAATCCTGGCAATTATATTAGTAGACACGAAATGTCCCATTCTACAAATCGATCTACGGAAACTGAAGATGTTCGTAAGTAATAATGTCATTACTTTTGAAACTATTGTCGTTATCCTTCATACCGTCGGCAGACAGCCGGTAGAATATTTTCACCGCTTTTCCTCTATAGGTTAACTAGAGTGTGTGTGAAACGTTCTCTGATGTTGAATGTTTGAGTCGAGTCGGGGAAATAGAAGACGATGAAACGGCAACGAATACATCACGTTCGTTAAAGAGCGGAAGTAGTTCCCGAGCCTCAATTTGTCTCTTATTAACATGGAGATTTTGCCCATTTGATGCCAGAAATCTCATTTCATTGCATTTTAAACGTTTGTCTTCTATTACTATTAGAATAACGTCAGACATAGTCCAACATTAGTTACCAAGTGAATTATGTCTTCAAAGTTCTTAGTAAGGATTAACGAGTAACAACATTTTCCTTTTATCTTTTTCTGATGAGCGCAATAGCATCCACTGACTGAAAGAAACACATTGTTTCCAGCAGCCTGTTAGGTTAAAAACGCGCTGCAGGTCTATTTAGAGCTTTGAATAATTTTGAAGTTCGTAAACGGATGTGGACATATCATGTATCATGCTCACAAGTATGTAACGAAAGGCTCATGTCACACAAACATACAGATAGTGATGTGTTGGCAGAAGAGCCAACACGGTGTTGCTAGAGGAGGCCGAAATGAACGCGTTTAAGCTCACGCAGACTGGCGTGAGGTCTGGAACAGTTAAAGTAGTTGAGTCTAATAAATAAAGTACGAAGCTCTTGGAATACTTAACTTTAATCCACAATTGGAGAACATCGCTCTTGTTGATACATGAATTATAATCTTAATATAAACTGGTAATGGCGCCTTGCTAGGTCGTAGCAAATGACGTAGCTGAAGGCTATGCTAACTATCGTCTCGGCAAATGAGAGCGTATTTGTCATTGATCCATCTCTGGCAAAGTCTGCTGTACAACTGGGGCGAGTGCTAGGATGTTTCTCTAGACCTGCCGTGTGGCGGCGCTCGGTCTGCAATCACTGACAGTGGCGACGCGCGGGTCCGACGTATACTAGCGGACCGCGGCCGATTTAAAGGCTACCACCTAGCAAGTGTGGTGTCTGACGATGACACCACAGATAGCATGGCCTTCGGTGGTCACAATTGCTGAATAAGTATGCAGCTGTGTGCAGCGTAGCCACATATGCGCCCTTGAAAACGAGCCAAAGCTAGAAATTGTCAGCAGTGCATATTTTAAGGGAAAACACGTCTATTGACCTAGACTGGTGAACAACAGTAATGACTGTGACTTACTTCAACTAGGCAAGAAACAAAGCTGTAGGAATAAGGTTTAACACAGCTACAATACGTTCTATGCTAACTGTACGTTGGAAAGGACAATAGTTTACAAATATTTAACTTCGCTCCTTGAATGTAACATCATGAAATATGGCATTTAAGTATACTGACATGAACAGTACACTCTTCGAGATTATCTTCATATGACAGCTTCTTTCAATGTACCTCATAAAATCGAATGGCCAAAATTGTACACCAGTTGAAACTATTACATGCCATTTGAAAATTACCCCGCAGGTTGGAAACCCGTTCTGCTACAATAAAAGATATGGAGTTAAGGTGGAATTTTTCATCCATAACTGTTGTTATGAATAAATTGTTTCATGTGTGTTGGACCAATTTCATGCGGTTAAAACAACCAAGACTTAGGCAAATGATATTCCATTCTCTCAATTCAGCTGAACCTTAGCTGTGTCTTCGAACTACTGCTAAGAACACCCAACACCCTATGTACTTGAAAGTTTTTATACCTGTAATTGAAGTTAGCGAGATTACAGCCCAACTCCGCTTCGACTCCACCTTCCAATCAGCCTCTTCTGGAATACTATCTAATTTTTTTGATAAAGGTCATTGTGAACTCGGAGAGTGTGAGTATTCGCTTTCACTTTTTTAAGGAGTCCATCTGGTCCATTTGCCCGCATCTCGTGGTCGTGCGGTAGCGTTCTCGCTTCCCACGCCCGGGTTCCCGGGTTCGATTCCCGGCGGGGTCAGGGATTTTCTCTGCCTCGTGATGGCTGGGTGTTGTGTGCTGTCCTTAGGTTAGTTAGGTTTAAGTAGTTCTAAGTTCTAGGGGACTGATGACCATAGATGTTAAGTCCCATAGTGCTCAGAGACATTTGAACCATTTTTTTTGGTCCATTTAGTTGTTGTCCTGTCTTTTCATATTCATGCTCAACTAATTAGAAACAGATTTAAGGAGAAGGTCGAGTAAGGAGAATTTGCGGAGCATGTACAAGTTTTAATTTTTTAATGTGGTGGTGTTGCATCTAAAGTAAGATCGCCATATAAGGCTGTTCTTGAAGGAGCACCCACAGACGTCATTGGAGGAGGCACAGTTACATATCAGATGATCAGTGGTTCGAACATGATGGGATCCAGCACACTTTGCGGAACCAGGGCAAGGAGCATTAACCCTTTACTTTCGGCAGTCCTGTACATTGATCTGCAATGTAAATGAATTTTTTTTCTCGGGATATACGAAAACTGAAGTGTGTAGTACCTCTGTGTACTCAGAGGATGTCTTAATTTCAAGAATTATTGGAGCAGCCACGCATAGAGAACACGGCACACACTCTCGATCGAACACAGGACACCCTGCAACTCAATACTGTCTCAACGATGAAGTTAATAGAGCTCATTTGGATATTTATTGCAATTTTGATCGGAACAATAAACTAGCGAAACAAATCTATCACTGTTTTATTCGCAGACTCACTCAGTGACCTCATGGATACTTCATAGTCATTCGATATGAATTTTCCGTGGTTACTTAACGATGTACACTCCTGGAAATGGAAAAAAGAACACATTGACACCGGTGTGTCAGACCCACCATACTTGCTCCGGACACTGCGAGAGGGCTGTACAAGCAATGATCACACGCACGGCACAGCGGACACACCAGGAACCGCGGTGTTGGCCGTCGAATGGCGCTAGCTGCGCAGCATTTGTGCACCGCCGCCGTCAGTGTCAGCCAGTTTGCCGTGGCATACGGAGCTCCATCGCAGTCTTTAACACTGGTAGCATGCCGCGACAGCGTGGACGTGAACCGTATGTGCAGTTGACGGACTTTGAGCGAGGGCGTATAGTGGGCATGCGGGAGGCCGGGTGGACGTACCGCCGAATTGCTCAACACGTGGGGCGTGAGGTCTCCACAGTACATCGATGTTGTCGCCAGTGGTCGGCGGAAGGTGCACGTGCCCGTCGACCTGGGACCGGACCGCTGCGACGCACGGATGCACGCCAAGACCGTAGGATCCTACGCAGTGCCGTAGGGGACCGCACCGCCACTTCCCAGCAAATTAGGGACACTGTTGCTCCTGGAGTATCGGCGAGGACCATTCGCAACCGTCTCCATGAATCTGGGCTACGGTCCCGCACACCGTTATGCCGTCTTCCGCTCACGCCCCAACATCGTGCAGCCCGCCTCCAGTGGTGTCGCGACAGGCGTGAATGGAGGGACGAATGGAGACGTGTCGTCTTCAGCGATGAGAGTCGCTTCTGCCTTGGTGCCAATGATGGTCGTATGCGTGTTTGGCGCCGTGCAGGTGAGCGCCACAATCAGGACTGCATACGACCGAGGCACACAGGGCCAACACCCGGCATCATGGTGTGGGGAGCGATCTCCTACACTGGCCGTACACCACTGGTGATCGTCGAGGGGACACTGAATAGTGCACGGTACATCCAAACCGTCATCGAACCCATCGTTCTACCATTCCTAGACCGGCAAGGGAACTTGCTGTTCCAACAGGACAATGCACGTCCGCATGTATCCCGTGCCACCCAACGTGCTCTAGAAGGTGTAAGTCAACTACCCTGGCCAGCAAGATCTCCGGATCTGTCCCCCATTGAGCATGTTTGGGACTGCACGTCCAGCACGAACGCTGGTCCAACTGAGGCGCCAGGTGGAAATGGCATGGCAAGCCGTTCCACAGGACTACATCCAGCATCTCTACGATCGTCTCCATGGGAGAATAGCAGCCTGCATTGCTGCGAAAGGTGGATATACACTGTACTAGTGCTGACATTGTGCATGCTCTGTTGCCTGTGTCTATGTGCCTGTGGTTCTGTCAGTGTGATCATGTGATGTATCTGACCCCAGGAATGTGTCAATAAAGTTTCCCCTTCCTGGGACAATGAAATCACGGTGTTCTTATTTCAATTTCCAGGAGTGTATATTAGTTATTCTCTATATTATATATGGCAGTTTGGGCACTGAATTTTTAACGCCATATATAAAGTAATCCAAGCTTTTCACAGCTGCATCGAGGCTACTCTAGAGCACGCAGAGGTGGTGCAACAAACAAAGCTTCCGGTGTGTAAAGAGCTGGAGATTTCCGCTAGCTGCGTGCGGCACCACGTGTGAGTTTCAGAGCAGCGTGTAGATGTGTGGGAGTGAAAGATCGAGAGTGCTTTTGGCGGAGGCTGAGTGCCAGCAGCTTGTCATAAATCACAGATTTGTGCTAGAAGGAAGCGACGCATGACGGTCTCTGCTGCTCCGTTCTCACAGCAACACCAATTCTGATCCATCATCATCTCACCACCATCCCGCCATCACTATATGTGCAACTTTGAAATTAGGCACGAGTTTAGACTTTTCTGCATCCGTTAGCGGTCCAGTACAATTCTTCTTGCAGTTTCAACACTCTCCAATTTCGTGCGACATCGTTTTAATTTTTTAGATGGTTCATATTTTCTACCATAACTCTCTGTTTTTCTAGGCTTACCACTGCTGCTTGATTCTGGATACTCCATTATCAATTAAAACAGAGATTACAGTTGCGTATTACAAGAAATTCATTCCACCACACAACAAAGCAAAGAAACTAATATAACGTTAGCTGTTTGTTAGCAGAAATCATGATCTTCGACAATACGAGAGAAAAACGAACAATGACTTTGCATTTAAGAGTGTTAACAATGAAACTTTCAGAAAACGAGAGAAAGTAATCAATACAGCATAGAAATATACACTTGCAGGACTTCACTCTTTCTGTCCATGTTTTGACTGGACTTGTACCGTTCACTCAGAGCACACCGTACTTTAATTTATATATAACTCTGACGAGATAAAACCCGTTACACTCAACTAAACTGACCCAATTGATAGTATGTCTGATGAGCCACATAATGATGCCATTAACTCACTGTCGCGAAATTTGCAATTAACCCCTTTTTTTATGTGAGCCTAAGTGCCAAGAAAGTAACCGTTGTGTACTGTGAGTTTAATCTCGGGCAGACACGCAATTGCTGATGCACACATACTAAATGTTTTCTGGGTAACTAATCACATAACCAAAAATTTTTTGCAGAAGTGTTGATCTAAGAGATGTAGCCAAAACCACAACTGAGAACTTTGACTTATATTAAAGCTATTTGTGTTATTATTTATTGATTTATCTCATAAAGTGTTATGTCATTTGTTTTCTCGAGGTGTTAGAAAGTTTTCTTTTTACAAGCATTAAGATAATTTCGAAAACTTTCCATTAAATATTTCATTCTTGAAGGCATATTCGTGGTTGTTCGTTATTATGTTAGTTTTAAATGTTTTTTTTATTTTTAAAGTACAGATATAAAAAAAATCATCAAACAAGAAAACTAAATTTAGCTGCACTATAGGATCTGTTAAAGATAAGTGTTGGATGTAAGGTACTGAAAACCTAATTATGTCAAAGATTATCACTAAACTTGATGTGCCAGAGACTGCACTTCTGTCTTTTCTTTAGAATTTCTTAATTTCGTGTGGATAATGCTAGCATGTTGTAAACTATTTCACTTATCAGAATTCTATCTCGGGAAACTGGAGCTTTTCAATTTCCAAAACTTTTGTTTATTTCGCGATATAATTTTGGGGCGGAATGTAAGCATCGATAATATTTCCCATCTCATTCGAGTCGAGAGCTCACAAAAATAGTTTATAGGGATGTAATTGCGGAAGGTAGACATAGCAGGGAGTGAAAGCGGATGTTGACGCTTTTAAGAATTGATGTGAACAATACAGTCGACAGAATTCAATAATAATGATGACAAACAATGAAATTATTATAAACTGTAAACCCTTTGTGTGTGTGTGTGTGTGTGTGAGCTATGTTTCACAACTGCGTATTACAGAGGATGCAGAGTGGCAGGAATGCGAGACAGCAAGTAACACTGAATCTTTCATTTGTGAGGGCCCTGACTCATAAACAACCAGTAAGTATTTTTGGCACTAGTTGGACAGTTAACAGAGAAACGAAACTCATCTGAGTGCAGGAACAAATGTATACCCAACAGTGTTGGTTAAACCCTGGCTTTTTAGTCGCCATGGGAAAGCAGAGAGAACAAAAAGCCCGTCATGGTATTAACACTGTCGCAAAGTAGGAAACACAGCAAGACTTGGAAAACAATCGGGTTTGTTTGTATCTGCCTAAACACCTATTTGCGCACAATCTCTGTCCCAAATGGAAAAAGTATGTTGAGTAAGGGGACAGGTCGCACTAAATCAGCAGGAAGTACTAAACACTGCTCATCCACTCATTTGGAATAGCAATAAATTTCTTATCAGTGTTTCCAGGATTATCGAGAATACTTACTAGGAGATTGAATGCTGTTATATCACCAAACTGAAATCGTACATTTCATTAGTAACAAGGGTCCGTCGTAGGATTTGGCATTTTGTATCTCTAGCCTCTTGGCCGTATGTTGTATGTTACGGGTTTATGTCAACCTCAATGCTAGAGGAACCAACGCACTCAAAGACGTCTTCAGTATACGGGAAAGTGCCCTGCGCCACTTTCGAGTTCAATCTCGACGTGTAGCCGCGCCTATCCCGGTGTTTAATTAAGCAAATAAAACTGGATTCCCCGTGCGGTGCCAGCTTAATGTAATTAGGGGTTCGAGACATCAGCGCACCCACGAGCTGCAGGCTCAGCCACGACGCCAGCGCCGCGGTCCCCGGCGCGGCAGCAGCCGTAATTACATCGCGCCGCTCCCTGCTGCCTACCTGCGTTTAATAAGGCGTCTCCGTCGGAGCGGGCAAAAATAGACCGCGAGAAGCTCGCGCAAGCCCGGCTCGGCCATAAATTGTGGGATGTCCTC